>NW_013665965.1:459112-463980 GCF_000517525.1 Limulus polyphemus | reverse complement strand
GGATGACTAGCTGCCTTCCCTACTAGTCTTACACTGCTAAATTAGGGACGGACTAGCGACAGATAGCCCTCGTGTAGCTTTGCGACGTAAATTCCAAAACAGACAAACAAACAATATAAGCAATATTGAATCTTCTTTCTGGTCTGGAACTTCCTTGATGTCTTATCGAGGTTTCATGATGAGCGAAATAATTATCAGTTGATGTAGATACAATTTAATTAACAGGGAGCTAGCTAGCTCTGTGGGCCTCGCTGGTCACACGTCGATTACAGGTCGAGCTTTTTTTTACCGCTGAAGTTATACCTTGTCTGCCTAAAAAGTACTAATGTCCGATGTGAATCCACTGAAGTTAAGTGGTTTGTAATGTTCGAAATTTATATATGTTCCTGGTCAAATATCTGAAGTTCCCCGATTAATAAGCGTTAACCATAATTATACCTTTCGAGATTTATAATATACCAACTATAGCACACCAATAATATACACTGCTTTTTGGCGCGTCGCGTTCGTTATATTTATAGGCGTGTGGAAAGTTTCTCGAAATTTCAGTTTACGCAACAATACTGACACACTACACTAGCGTTTATGTACACACATATATTTTTGATTCTTACATTCGAGAATCTTCTACAACTTTAGAAAATAGGCAATAGTTTTTCGCAATACAGGTTTAACAGTATAAGTTACGTTCATTTCTAAATATAAATTGAATTTAAACAAACATTGATATTAAAATAGATATATAATAGTAAATCCATCATAATTCTCAATTTATTTGGTTAAACGTCAGCACAATTTAGGACTTTCCTGTGTATCGGAATAACAAGTATGCAAACATTTTACGCTAGCAATGTGCCATGGTATCCGCGAAAGTGCTTCAGCTTCCAGTACAATACTTCGAAGTATGTGAAGCAGAAAGGCGTGAAATTGTTGTGGATTTTCGATGTACACTTTAACGCCAGTAAATATACAGTATAGTCTAGTTTCAAGGACACAAACAAGTTTATAATTAATTACTAGTTTCGTGAAGTGTATTAATAATGTAATTGTTAGGTTGATGTAATTCACGCTAAAAGTTTAGTAAAAGATGAATGCTCAAGGCACAATTGGATTTACTAAAACGAAACAAGATGTCTATATTCTTAGGTTCTGAGGTGCTGCCATCTATTGTTAAAGTAAACTTCCATTCCATTTAAGATAAAGAACAATGTATCATTTTTCTGATAAAATCCTACAAATATAAAATTAGAATAAGTGACTCTACGAGAATACATGTCATGGAACATAATTCTAAAAAAATATCTTAGAATGTTAAAAAACTGAAAACATGATCAGGTTTTTAATGTAATTTACGGCAGTTATTTATTTCTTACTTTCAAAATACAAACATTGAAAGTTATTCACTTTTAATAATCTTATAACTTAAATGTTTGCCACATAACTGGGTGTTTTGAAAACTAAGATTTCGTCAAGTTTAGGTTACGTGCATTACCTCTTGGTTCGAATATTGTTAGTATTAATTATTTATTTAGAGAAATATCCTTAAAGTGTTGTGCGTTTTTCCCACAATTCATTAGCTACGGATAACAAAAAAATAGTTGCTATAAATGACAGATCTATTCATTATTCAGAAATATTAATTAAAGAAACAATTTTCGAATTCTGATGAGTACCAAGTTATTGCTAGGTGGGTACTAATCACATGTTAAAAACCCTATGTGTATTATACTTTGACAGCTTATTTTGCTTCGATGTAAACTATTCTAGCGCCATCTCTTGTAATTTCTTTTTAAAATATAAATTTTAAAATATGTATATCTAATATCAGTCTATATTTCCAAAGATTTTATTATGATAAAATCCATAAATAATTAACCCGTGTGACAGTATTTATGAGGCTTAAAGTTATGTTACAAAGTTGCTGAGTTTTTTATGTTTTGTTATTTCTAGTTATTTCCACGAATAAGTGTTAGGATCATTTGTTTTTGCAGATAAATTACGACATTACCAAAACATACACATAGATGCAGTTCACCACTATAAGAGACCTGTTTTTTTTTTTTTCTCTACGATTTACCCAAATTCAAGATATATAAAGAGAAATAGATATCCCCGACATTTCTATATCAGTGACATGAAGTAAATACTAAAAAAAAAAAAAAAGAAGAGCTCAGAAGTCGCGTTTATTTTATTTTTATTTTAAAAAATAAACAGTTTCAGTGATAAGGAAAAATAATAAATCATGGTTAATCATATTTATATCGGAGCAGAAAGAACCCAGAAGATGCGAACTTCAATCCAAAGGGACATTGAATTCCTGTTTTAGAACAGAAACTAATATATCTCAAAAGTAGGACTATGAACGTATATGGATATTTTATCGTTTGCCTCGAACTTTTTCCTTTTCTTGTACTGGCTCAGCCATAGTTAAACTACGTCAGGCTTTCAAAATAAACAGCTACACAATGGGATATCTGTGCTCTGCCCACCACGGGTATCGAAAACCGGTTTCTAGCGTTGTAAGTCCGCAGACATAGCGCTGTGCCACTGGTGGGGGGGGGGGCATCCTATAGCTACTCAGTCTGTTTCTGAACAGTAAATATAATTCCTGAAGGAATAATTGAGATTCAATAAAACAATAATTCGAAGCCTTACTTACCGTCGGGATATATTAAATCAGCTTTAACCAGTATTGTTTCTTCTTGGGGAATGTTTACTAAACCAGCTTTAATGTACATGATTTCTTCTAGAGGAATATATAATAAGCCAACTTTAACCAGCATTATTTCTTCTAGGGCAACAGGCCTGGCATGGCTAGGTGATTAGGGCGTTCGACTCGCAATTTGAGGGTCGCGGATTTGAATCCCCGTCTCACCAAACATGCTCGCCCTTTCAGCCGTGGGGGCGTTATAAGGGACGCTCAATCCAATATTCGTTGTTAAAAGAGTAGTCCAATACTTGGCGGTGAGTGGTGATGACTACCTGCCTTCCCTCTAGTGTTTTACTACTAAATTAGGGACGGCTAGCGCAGATAGCCCTCTTGTAGCTTTGCGCGAAATTCAAACCAAATCATATCTAGGGAAATGTTTACTAAATTAGCTTTAACCTGCATGATTTTTTCTAGAGGATTGTCTACTAAACCTACTTTAACCTATATGATTTCTTCTAGAGGAATTTTTACTAAACCAGCTTTAACCTGCATCGTTTCTTTTAGAGGACTGTCTATTAAACTAGCTTTAACCAGCATTGTTTCTTCTAGGGAAGTGTTCACTAAATTAGCTTTAACCTGCATGATTTCTTCTAGAGGAATATCTAATAAGCAAACTTTAACCTGCATGGTTTCTTTTAGAGGAATGTCTATTAAACTAGCTTTAACCAGCATTGTTTCTTCTAGGGGAGTGTTCACTAAATTAGCTTTAACCTGCATGATTTCTTCTAGAGGAATATCTAATAAGCAAAGTTTAACGTGCATGGTTTCTTTTAGATGAATGTCTACTAAACCAGCTTTAACCTGCATGTTTCCTACAGGACGAATATTTACTAAATTAGCTTTAACCTTCATAATTTGTTCTAGCGGAATTTTATTTATAACGAATAATATGAAGTACGCCTTACAACTGAACGTCGTTTTGATTCTTTTGAAAATTAAAATACGGAATAGTTCATTATCAACAAATTTATCAAGATAGTGCCATTAAAGAACATACAAATAATCAATCCGGAAACCAAATCAAATGTATTTGAATATGCTTTAGATAAGAGCAACCAGCTCGTCCTATCACATATACTTAAATATCGTAATTTAGCCCTTTGACGAAAGCGATATTCGTATAGATACATATATAAAGTCTGGTTATCAACAGACTGAGACAACTAAATGCTCAATCAAGTCAATTCAGTTGAATGTTTCCTAACCACCAAATAAGCTAGTTAACTTATACTAATAAAATGTATGTTTTAAAATTTAAAATATGATAATAAATTATGTTAATTACGTGTTAGGTTGTTTTACTATTTAATACATTTGATGGGCTATTTTGCAGTTACTTATTTTTCTGTTCAATTTATATATTCAATTTAAAGTCTTAACATCCTAATGTTATTACATACTACATATATATTGACCGCTATATAACATTATACTTCGTATTTGACAACAAAAAAAGTATCCGATACACATAATATATTCTTATCGTGGTATATACAAATTTTAGGCATTCAATAATGCCTCTCAATGTTTGTTATTTCTTTGTCGAATTCTATCACGATAAACAACACAAGTGAACTAAAATAGCTCCTAGAACTGTTTGTGTTTCACCCATTCAAACATTTTCCAGACGAGTCCACTTATTGACAGTTTTTTTCTCCTTTACACGTTGATTTCATTAATTAAACTGGAGAAAGTAATATACATTCATAGCTTTTTATGTAATTCTTATTTTCATTATAATATAGGTTAAATATAACCTGGTACGAACAATTTATTTCGCCAAACTTTCTTGTCTTTATTGAGAGACATTGCATAGACTGAAACAGGCTATTGCATAGATTGAAACAGGCTATTGCATAGACTGAACCAGGCTATTGCATAGATTGAAACAGGCTATTGCATAGACTGAAACAGGCTATTGCATAGACTGAACCAGGCTATTGCATAGACTGAACCAGGCTATTGCATAGATTGAAACAGGCTATTGCATAGACTGAAACAGGCTATTGCATAGACTGAACCAGGCTATTGCATTAGATTGAAACAGGCTATTGCATAGACTGAAACAGGCTATTGCATAGACTGAACCAGGCTATTGCATTAGATTGAAACAGGCTATTGCATAGACTGAAACAGGCTATTGCATAGACTGAACCAG
>NW_013665965.1:445350-458181 GCF_000517525.1 Limulus polyphemus | reverse complement strand
ATATTTATTTGTTTATATTCTTTATAACTTTCCTCCTAAAGATATGTAAGGTATGTTGGTCAGAATCTGGACGACGCTCCTCTCGTTTTCTAGATTAGTTTGGGGCTGCTACGCTGTTTGTGTTACAATATGCATAAACGCTGTATTAATTTTCAAGAATATTGTGTGGTATTTGATATTTTTAATCTGAACGACGCCTTATGTGGCAGCCGCTAATTTAGAACTCCCAATCAGAGGGAGAGCAACCAGTAAGTAGCACCCGCCACCTATACGGCTACTCTTAATCAAGTAGCGGAATTTACTGTCACTTTTATAACGCACCCACATCTGCTAAGAAGCAGTTGTTGTTTGTTTGTTTGAAGTTAACCATAAAGCTATACAAATGAGCTATCTGTGCTTTGCTCAACATTGGTATCGAAACTTGGTTATTAAGTTTATAAGCCTTTAGACATTCCACTGGCGGTTGTGGTTATGGTTTTATGTCCCGTTAACTAGATATAATTTCCTTTTTTGTTTTCTTTGCCTCACATCAACTTTTCTCTTCTGATTATCAGTTTGTTTTAACAGGTGCTGCGCCCTCTTTTTATTGAATCTTCATTTCATGATATTTCTTTTTTCACAGAAGTCTATTCGTCAATAGAAATGTTTATATTTCTTTTTTATGCAGTAAAAATAATCTTTAACTGACTTTACAAACAATGCTGTAAACTTCATAGTTAAAATGTTAATATATACATAAATTGTGAACTGTATTTTTGTTATTTTTCTCTGTCTTTGTTTGGCCTTACGAATGCTCTATGCTCGAGTCTTTATCGTGTCCGAACCTGAAACGTCTACTCAAGGTCAATCAAAAACAACAGAGTCTATAAGAATACGATTCAGATGAAGAGTTCATTTGAACAAGCCAATCAACTACCCGACTCGTTTTGTTATAGCTAAATGAAAAACAGCCATACACACACACACGTTAAATCAATATAAAGGTAACAAATGTGTAAGCAGAAATCTATAAAGGGGTGCCACTTTTGGAGAAAACGCAAATGAGTGGCGAAACCACACTTGAGGGGGGGGGCGTTTACCCTAGGAAATGTCTTGTACTTTTTCCTGAAAATGTTGAATGTTGATGGTACCAAGAGGGCTATTTTTATACATTTTAAATATATTATATATATATATATGGGTGTATAAAATACAAAGGGGTGGCAAAGTCGCGCACCACCTTATGTAGCGCTTGATATCACGAAACATAATCACTTCTACGCATTCTTGTACGGTTAACCACATTCCATCCAATTATTATAACAAAAGAAAAAGAAATAGTGAGTAAAACAAAAGAAAAAACACACGTGATTTTGAAAAAAAAATCATAGTTTGGCTGGGATGTAGAAATGTGGTAGACGAATTTTGCATCACCCAGTCTCTGTATTTGAA
Organism: Limulus polyphemus; assembly: GCF_000517525.1. NCBI lineage: Eukaryota > Metazoa > Arthropoda > Merostomata > Xiphosura > Limulidae > Limulus > Limulus polyphemus. The sequence goes on along the minus strand of NW_013665965.1, from coordinate 456,750 downwards.
CTGTATTTTAGCGAATCTGTACTGATGCGTAGTAGGTCACGAATAACAAAAAAATCTGAATCACCTCAGAATAAAAGCTATTTGAGCTTGCAATCATTTGAGACAAAAAAAAATCAAAGTGAAAGTAAAACACGAATAGCTTGTTTATGTTCGATAAAAGCCAGTTCAGATTTTTTAATTTTAAACTCAATACATCAGTTGTGGTCTAAAGTAAGCTCTATGGCTATAATAAATCTTAGGATCTCAGATAATTAACCCGCAGACTTAAGACTGACGTAAAGAAACGGTACTCAGAAATGTACTTCTAAAAACTGTGTCAAAACGATGTTTCTAAACTATACCAAATATATATATGTATATACATATTTACACACACAGTCATCAGAATACACTGTTTTGCTATATTTCCTTTAAAATGTTGTACTCAGGAAAAATTTTATAAAGTGAGCTAAGCGTGGCCTAGTGGTTAGTGCACCGGACTATGAATCTACAGTTCCAATGTTCGTTTCCCGTTCCATACAAAAATACTCTCGCTCCGCTCTTTGGAGCATTGGTTGCGTTATAAGAGTGACAGTAAAATCTCACTATTCGGACAGATAAGAGTAGCCAAATGGTTTGCAGTGGATGTTGTTGAGCAGTTGCCTTTCCTATGTTAGTCTATTAGCTCAAAATCAGAAACGGCCATTGCCAATAGGCCTTGAGTAGCTTTGAACGAATATCCGAAAATAAACTTTTATAAGGTAACATTCTTGAAAGCTGTTTCGCATAAACTACTTCAAACCACTTCATCGAACATTTTGCGTCGACTGGCGAAACATGTTTTATTAGTTGGTGACAGGTGTAATGTTACATCACAGTAAGACTGATAATGATTTATCTTTAATAATTTAATTTTTACTAGCCCAATAAATGTTACGAGTATGAGCATGATGAGAGTAAAATCTTCGTTGGCAGAGACATACAACACACGGGGTATAGTTGAAACGTCATTACACACTTCTTACTGGAAAACCACATTCGGCAAATAAAGAATGATGTGACATAGATTATCCATTTTATTGTTGTAATATCACACTTCTTACTGGAAAACCACATTCGGCAAATAAAGAATGATGTGACATAGATTATCCATTTTATTGTTGTAATATCACACTTCTTACTGGAAAACCACATTCGGCAAATAAAGAATGATGTGACATAGATTATCCATTCTATTGTTGTAATATCACACTTCTTACTGGAAAACCACATCCGGCAAATAAAGAATGATGTGACATAGATTATCCATTTTATTGTTGTAATATCACAAATATATTCACGTCTAAATGTTTCGTTTTTCGATATTCGGGATTATTGTGTAATACCAGTAGGGTTTAATATTGAAATTATAAAAAAAATAAACAATAAAACCATGAACATTTGTGTAGATTTCTAGAAAATCGGAAACTACAATGCCCGAACCAACAAAGCCTGTTTAAAATTAAATAAACACTGCTGAAAGTGTAACAATAATGACGAATAAATCGACATGTTTGAAGGTCTTTCTCGAACGTTAAAAAGCAGTAAATGGAAACAATATTTCGTTGTTTTACAACAGTATATAAATATCTGCTAGGGGACTATATGATAAATTTTACAGTATCAGAAGAACCAGAAGAAATAAAACAGAGTATCGCAACCACGAAGTTGGTTATGGAAAGATTCGCATAAGAATCTCATGAAATTTTAAAATATGGATGATTTTAGTTTAATTATCAACAAATTAAATTAAGGCTAAGCTATTCTAGAGCAAATACAATACGTTATTTGTAACCCTACAACTCGAAAAATAGTAAAATGTTATAGGATTTATTAGAATTAATAAAAAGAAAGAAAAAAATACCCTGGCTCCACTGTAATATCTGTCTTCCTGTAGGTAAAATCCATATGTATTGTTTCTTCTTTTTTGGGTGAGTGGACGGGTTCCTTTCGATTATTCGGTAAAAAAAAATACGAAATTCAATTTATTTAACGATAATGAAAGCGTAATATTTCATCGACTACGAATTCTATGAGTTAGCTGAATTAATGTTCACTGACAGGCGTAAATTGATGTTGTGGGGGGTCCAAGTATTAATGGGAGCAGGTAAAAGAACAAACGAAATCCGTGAAGATAAAATATTCATAACCAACATACACAAACTTCTCTTTTGTTTAGTTTTAGAGCAAAAATTCGCAACAGAGGTTATCTATTCTATGTCCGCCGCGAGAATCGAATCCTAAATTCTAACGTTATAAACCCCCAAGAACTTCTGTTTTTACATCAATACCTTTATCTAATCTTTTCGACTCTTTATCTCCAGTTACCTAATTATTTTTAGAATATTTAGCTGTTTATAACGAATTATAATTTCGAGCAAAATTCAAACTGGGTAGACCTTCCCCCGGTGTCTCAGCGGTAAGTCTGAAGTCTAAAAGTCGGTGGGCAAAGCACAAATATTACATTGTATAGCTTTGCACTTTATAACAAACAAACATCAATATTGGGGAAATTGTAAACTTATTGAAATATATAGATCGGCAATCTTGGTGCAGCATGAATTTAAATACAAGCGTGAAAGTTCATAACATTTATAGTAACCAAATTGTTTGACGTCATCTTTTGGGAACCTTGATAATAATGCTATTTTAAGCATCTTTAATGAACCGAAACGATTTTGTTGAATTACAACAGCAAATTGCGCCTTGTATATATATATATAAAGCTCATTTTTGTACTTATTTAAAACATACTTAAACAATTAATTAATAAGAAATATATTTTCAATTAGTAAAATAATAAAGGTTTTATTTGGAGATGTACAAAAAATGTACAACCTACCAACTTTGAAGAATGAAAATGTTATTATGTTGGATGCTGAACAAGACAACAGTTATCATTAATAATGCTATTTTGGGTTTGTACTCTAAAAAAACCAGGGCTTTATTTCTCGGTGACACAACCTATATTCAGCTTCTCACAGTTCTCATTGTATCAAGATGGAGAAAAATAATTTAACAGTATCTATATTTTATACCCCACCCCGAAACAACCTTAAACTCGATGAAGTTTCGTAAAACTTAGTGTAAAAGCCGGTGAAGCAACGGAACCCATGGATCAAATACCACGAATATTAAGCCCATATATTCTGAACCCACTATAAGGCAATGTGGCCTACCACAACACAAAATGTCTACCAAAACTCCTCACCCATTTTATCTAATTATGATTCCTTTAAACAATGAGAGAGTGCTGTTTGGTACTTGGGCCATCTCATTGACGTGTGTTTCTTGTAGTGGATTTGCAGAAGGCGTGGTTTCAAGAGGAGTAATAGAAAAATTTTCCATGATCGATAAATATGGCGGTATATGGCGGTTTTGTTTAAATCATTCAGTCTAAATCTGCTGGGCCACCATTTAGCAACTACAGATAACAAATCGCAGTATTTGATAATCTGCTCTGAACTATTTCACGTTTATCAAAAAGTCAGTTGAATTTATCAAGAAAATGTTTTTGTCTTTTCGCTCGTTCGACTGTTTTCGTTTGTAAATATAGTAATAAAGATGAAGCTTGTAAACATTCGAAACGTACTAAACTTTCCTGCATACCGAAACATTTAATTTGTTTGTTGTTAAGCACGAAGCTACATAACTTGTGCTCTGCTTAGTGCATGTATCGAAACCCGAATTTTAGCGATATAACCTCCTAGACTTCCCCCTGAGCCGAGGAGGGTGCATAATATAAAGCATTCTCAGAAAAAAAGAAGTAATATACGACTTGATTCCACTCTTTTCAATTTTTACGAACTTTCATATCCATATTTTGTACCTTTCCCATTGATTCTCAGTTGATTGTAATAATTAAGCTCAAGCTCTTCACTAAAGTATGAGTAGGTTTCTTCTTTTGATGTTAACCAATTTATGTTATGCAATTAAGATGATACCTTTAATCACGCCTTTTATGTTCCTTTTTTTTAGCTTCAGATGTTATCGATACCTCTACGACTACCCATTTTTAAGGTTATTAACTTAATTAATCTCCCTGTATTACATTTTTACCTTTATTAAAGAAGGAAAGATACTGACGGTTGCGCTTTTATCATGTCTGTTTCTAAGGTTAATGGAGGCTTATCTAAGAAAACTTACAACAACAAAAAAATAAAACTCTTCTTAGACGCCGCTTTATTATCTGGAGATCCTCTAATGCAAGAAAAACGTGTAGCATTAAAAATATCATTGCTTTATGTAAATATTGATAAGCGCTAGTGATCTTAAAAGATATGTCACAAATACCGTACGTGATTATTTGGGGGAAATCCACGTATCTCGACAACTAAATTGTAATGTTTCAAAAAGAAATAGTATCAATGATACTGCTATGTTCTGATAAACATGCATTGTTAGTGAAAAACAAAACTACGTTAGCTTTTCGTAGAGCATAAACACATATAGATTAAATACTTATTTTTTAAACCTAGAGTTTAAACACAGGTAGATTTAAGACTTAATTTTAAGCCAAGGGCTTAAAAACATATAAAGTAAAAAGCTATTTTTAAATCTGAAGGTTGATTATAAAGCTTCTTCATGTTTAAACACAGAATATTGCCACTGGCAACACCTGAGCTGTTTGTGTATTTAAACGTCCTAGTTGCAGTTCCAGGTATATTGGATTTACCACCAGATGGCTTATAGCACTTATGGTTGTTGTTGTTTGTAATTAAGCACGAAGCTACACAATAGGCTATCTGTGCTCTGCCAACCACGGGTATCGAAATCCGGTTTCTAGCGTTGTAGATCCGCAGACATATCGCACTTATGGTGGCTGGAAACTAATCTAAGAGTCCATGCTGTACTGGTGAATATGACATTCGAAAACGTTTAAAAGTATTTCCAAGAGTAATGTTGAGAAAACAGACTCTATAGATTAAGGCTAGAACTTATTGAAACTATCTCTGCGATCATATTTTACTCCAATCTAATGCTGCTTGTAAACAGTAATGACGTCATTGTTTATTACTTACCTTATGTTTCATATTGAGTAGAACAGTAATGCGGACTTGATCGAAAGAAGAGAAATTTGCAATAAGAATTTTTACATGTATGATAGTGGAAATTACACTAGAAGAGCTACTTAAGTGTTAGTGTAAGTGTTACTTAACTAGATCGGTAAGACAACAGTTAGATATGGATAATAATTTAAATCAACCTTCATACCAAATGTGTGTTTGGGTAAGAGTTAAAAATCAATCTTTATAACAAATATGAGTTTAGATAAGAGTTAAAAATCAATCTTTATAACAAATATGAGTTTAGATAAGAGTTAAAAATCAACCTTCATACCAAATGTGAGTTTATATAAGAGTTAAAAATCAACCTTCATACCAAATGTGTGTTTGGTTAAGAGTTAAAAATCAATATTTATAACAAATATGAGTTTATATAAGAGTTAAAAATCAAACTTTATAACAAATTTGAGTTTAGATAAGAGTTAAAAATCAATCTTTATAACAAATACGAGTTTATATAAGAGTTAAAAATCAATCTTTATAACAAATATGAGTTTATATAAGAGTTAAAAATCAACCTTCATACCAAATGTGTGTTTGGGTAAGAGTTAAAAATCAATCTTTATAACAAATATGAGTTTAGAAAAGAGTTAAAAATCAATCTTTATAACAAATATGAGTTTATATAAGAGTTAAAAATCAACCTTTATAGCAAAGTATGTTTGGGTAAGAGTTAAAATCAACATTTGTAGCAAATATGTGTTTAGGTAAGAATTAAGATTAACCTTTAAAGCAAATATCTGTTTAGGTAAGAGTTAAAAATCAACCTTTGTAGCTAATATTTGTTTAGGTAAGAGTTAAAATCAACCTTTATAGCAAATAGTGTTTAGGTAAAGAGTTAAAAATCAACCTATCTAGCAAATATGTGTTTTACTTGTATATTGAGCTTCTGAAATGCATTATTTGCCTGTATTAAATATTATACATTTTGTCTCAGCACCCTTCTGTAATTAAGACTAGTCAGAGCATATATAGAGGTGTATACAAGTGTGTTAACTTAAGGATAAGATTGCCACATTTCCAGAGTAAAAAACATGGATTTTTGTTTCCCATATGAAGTGACAAAACATCTCTGAAATAGTTTAAATTACGTTAACACACTTTTTACCATTTACTAAATAGTCTGATGTTTATTGCATCGCCTTTTAAAACCATTGACAATAAAATCTGTTAAAATTATTTAGTTAAAAATAATAATAAAACAATTAGAAATGAGCATAAGTTGTCTTGAAACTATTCAACATAAAAATATTGCTTCTCAGATTTCTTTTTGCAGCTGGGTAGGTTTTCATATCCCAGTTCCTGCGGCTGCTCAGTAGCAGGTTAGGTTAAGAAATCGTAACGGATAGGGGGAAACAGTGTGCCGTGTCATCTGTCTTTTTCAGATGATTCTCTAAGAAAAATTTAAAGATCCCGTATTAATGACAAATGGTACATATCAATTTCATAATGAGGCATAGATAAACTGGAAAGCTGAATTTTTACTGTTTCTGATAAAGCAAAAAAAAAAAAAAGCTAAATTCTGGGACGATCTAGTTTTTCTAAGATGTCTAGTAACTCTATTTAAAGCTGGTTTAAAAGTTTTAACTGGTTTTAACTTTTTGACCTTCAAAAATTTATTAAATCCGCAATTTGTTCTATACATTAATAACCTTAGATAAGTCTCGAACCAACACACTTGCATACCCTATACACGCTTTAAGTGTCTATAATCGTCATTGTTCTAAGTAGTGCTGGGATGTTTCTTGGTTTATATAGCTGCGAATAATCCGTTTGTTGCACTGGAGAAGCTCAAAGTGTTTGCAATAAAAGTTGATTTTAGATCTCAAACACAAACAGTCACTTCACTGAATGTAATGTTTATCTAGAACAATCAACACATGTTCTTTGCGTTATAAACCCTCAGGCTTACAGCTGAGCCACAGAAGGGGGTACATGAGTAAAAGCTTGAAATGTTCTCCCTAATACACATGATAAAATTTCCATGTAGTGTATTTCTTTTTGTGAAAACGTGTCCTACGATTTTAATAAACTTTTAAATTGACTATATTCTGCCCTGTATTTTTATGTTATATTTGAAAAGGTATTTTATTTCACTAATTATTTTCTGACAAAAATAATAAATTGGCTAGCAAAAGGATGGTTTTAACTTTATTAATAATGAATAGTAGTGCAGAGATCATGGAGAACACCCTCAGGCTTCTGCGATCTTTAAAAGGTCAGTGGAGACTCCTATCTACCCACAATATCGCAAAGAAATCCCATTCCTGAGCACATGAATATACATTTTCTTGCTTCCAATTTCAAGCCTGCCTTTCTTACCTGTTGAATTACTATGCTCAATTTTTCAGCAGCAGACTCGGTTGTGTTGCTTAGCATCGAGACATCATCGACATATACTACGCATTTCTTCTATTGTAGTCTCTTTAGAGTCAACTCCATTAGCTTCTTAAAGTGGCGGGTGTTTTACACAGACCGAATGTCACGACTTGACACAAAACTCACAAAAACCATCTCGAGTGGTGAAATCAGTTTTAGGTCTATTCTCGTCACTCATTATCTGGAAGCCATGTCAAAAGTGTTGAACCGACAGGTTTCTTCTGATGTTTCCAGATATTCATGTGTCCACGATAACCATACAGATAACCATAAACTCTCTAAAGGCTGTATAATTCTGTCCTCTAACATCTGCTGTATCTTATCACTGTCTGTATTTCTACTGCTCTAGGGAATCCTGAATGTGGATTGTTTAATCAGATGTGCATAGCCTGTATCTATGCGATTGCCAGTTCCTACTGTTCGACCCAATTGGCCATCTGGTCCCAAGAATAAGTCAGCATGGGAAGATCATGGAAGCCTTGCCCACTTACTAGTAACCAGTGGGATTGTGTTGACGTACCCTCGTTGAAGCTCGAGCTAAGCGTGGAGTAGGCACTTGAGTATGCAGGTGTATCCACAGCAGGTACTGCTGCAGACTTCTTCATGTCCTAAGACATCTTCAAAGTTACAACTTTCAACCTTGTCACTACAGAAACTGCTTTCATTACGGTGAGAATATCTCTCATACTCAAGTGATGTCCCATTGCTTCACCAGGTAACCCTTCAAAAAACTTGCCTACCAGGATATTCTCGTGATCCGTCGAGGCCATTTGAGGGTTTGCTTTATAGTACCAAAAGTGCGGATTGTCTATGTAAATAACAATGCTCTCGGTGACACCTCTTTTTAGAACCTTGAACTAAACCTGATAGATAGCTCAGTTTTCCACGAACCATTGGCACAATTTGACTATAACTGTGCCCCACTTCCAGAGCTGCTTCTCTATCTAGCACACAATAAAATCGAGGATTAGACGATCGAAGCTAAATATTAGGCATTGCTCCTCATTTAAGTGCTTGATAGAAATGAGGCTGTACCGTCCAAGCTCAAGATAAAGTGTTGCATGTTGCATCATCTGAGTCCAGCCATTCAAAGCAGTAATCTGCCTTCACCTCTTCACAGTGGCCTGATGTTTTGGCAAAAGCAGAATGGTGAATTACTGTAGGCAGCTCACCCATCAATTCTTTGTAACAACAGGTTTCTCTGTGATTTTAGTCACCCTAGCAGGATTCATCTTATCCACGAGAAACTCACAACCACCACATGGATCACCACCTTCACCAACTGGTTCTTGCTGTCTCACCTGCTGGTGGATTTTATCCACCACCAGCAGTGCCAGTTTCACAAGTTTTGAATGGCTTTGACCAGAGCTGAGGTTGTAATATACTGGTTGTCAAAAGCCTGGAACTGATCCATTCAGTCTATGACTTGCCAGATTCCACTGCGACGACCTTCAGTGATTTGTACCTCTCATTCACTGAGGTCGATCTTCAGGGTAAGAACTCAATCAGCCATTATAGATGCTAGCTTTCTCCTTCCTGAGTCCACAGCTGCAGCAAGAAAAGTAATAGACATTTATAGCATCAATAAAAGTCCTACATCGAGGAGAGGTTTTTTTCAAAGATCTGAGAACTTTCTCAGACAACTATCTCCTGACCGTGATGCACTCTTCCTATAGGTAATTAGTTCTTTGAATCATCAAAAATATCATTTTTCCAAACACAAATTGTATTTAAATTCTAAAATATAAGTTCAGAAGATCACAAGAAAATACACTTCTCAGGAGAAAATCAGAAAACTACCAAAACAAATCCTTTGGTCAAAACGTCCTCTTCACATCTCAATCTGTAGTATTATCAAGTGCATCGGTTTCCCTTAAGAGTGATCAGACAGTTTCTGCTTAATAATAGGAGGTTTGAAAGAAAATACATTACTGAGCAAATCTGAATTCTCTTACTTTGAGTTTGAAGGATTGAAAGAGACTGGTCCAAATTATGACAAAATGAAACGATCTTTATTCAGTTCATAAATACAAACAAAAGTGTTCATTCACCAAGGACTGAACTTTTAATGGAGAGAATTTTCTGTAAGAACCTTAAAAAATACCCTTTCTCTCTCTCTCTCTTAGAATCATTAGAATATCTAAAACTCTGATACAGACCAAGAAAATGCATAATGATATACATGAAACAATAATGCTTGACTTATCAGGTAGCGAGTGCTACCTACGCGATTGTTGGTCATTTCCACTGAGAAATAAGGGAGGTTATAACCTTAATATCACCCGTCAATGGAACATATAACTTTCTAATTTCATATAGTATGCACATCTTTACAGAAATATTGAACACGGAAAGACAGGTTATAGGTTAGAGAATGATTCAGGACTATTGATGGCTTAACGATTTTCTTGACAGACATCCTATGCTAAACCTACATACACCTGAATTAATGAACATACTTCAAAATATATACATATTATAATAAGAAATAATAAACACATGATATGCCTGGATGTTATCTGGTATAAGTTATATACAATTTTGTTTAAACATCGGTCTGAAAACTGTAATTTATCTAACTGTATTTATTGTGTTTATCTAATAAGAGGTAAACATACCTTCAGCGACACATGATTGGTGCGCTTTTGGCCTCTTATATTGCAGCTGTTATCCTGAATGTCTTAGAAAAGACAGCTTCTTCCATGTATCCCAGTCATCTGACATATTTCTCAAAAATAACACGAATTTTTACTTGGTTAACCCGGTTTTTGACACATATGATCGTTCTGTCATCTTGGTGGCGGTTGAAGCGTGAAAAAATGCTTCTTATAAATTCGTTTATTCGTGAAGTACGCTAAACGCATGTTTAATGCTACAAAAGTTTGAAAGCATATTACAGAAGTTGAAATTACTTGCAAAGGAAAACTAAAATTGAAACAGACAAACTAATTTAAAATATTTGCTGTCAATTTAATGAAGAAATTCAAAAGTAGAACGGAAGTTACGTTTGTGTGCTGCAAAAATACCACAAAAACAGACACATTTTTATTCTTTGAACAATCTGTAAATTAGTTATTCCATATACAATATTTTGTGCTAGAATAGACAAACTATTAATTTTAATAATCAGTAAATCAAATGTTTATGTATATATGTATATATTTTTTTAAATCTATAAACAGTTACATTATTAATGGATCAATTTTGTTCCTTTTGGAAAATATTTAGATTTGGATGGTGTGCTAATCCACACTTAAACCATTATCTTGCATTGGAATTTGATGTTATGTTTAGTCTCTAACACTAACTCATTCTGAAAGCGTCTGGTTATTACATAACCTACAATCCATTTTGACTCGCTTTTGCTTCATAGGCTAACCGAAGATTTATATATATCTTACTACAGTCAATTCTAAGTGATATATCTCTCTGTTACATCTTATATTTTAAGGACAGTATAACTATTTTAATTCCTACATCCTCCAAGTGAAACTAATTTACTCTTTATCCTTTGCCGCCAGTTCGGCGTCATTAAGAACCAGTAATGCAGATAATTGGTCCAAACTCCAACTACAAGATTACTGTTGATTACTGGATCTCGTTGGATGGGTGTGTGTGTGTGTATTTCAAATTTCAACAGATTAAAATAATCTTCAGTCTGTTAGCAAACCTTTAACCATTTTCTCTCTTTCAAATTTAGACCAAAGAATTCATATAAAATATATTATACTCACATACTATATGGATAACATACGTGTACTTGATGCATTAATTACTTTTCTTGGCAGGTTGTAAAGTAAGATGTATCACATAAATTGCTATACAAAAATTAAATGCCTTCTTCAGACCTGTTTATTTTGTTAGAATGTATATGTATTTCAAAAGGCACTTGTTTAGATTATCTTCAAACTTCTCAATGCTAACTAAATGTTTTCTA
>NW_013665965.1:440528-444397 GCF_000517525.1 Limulus polyphemus | reverse complement strand
CGTGTAGCTTTGCGCGAAATTAAAAACAAACAATGTATAATAGTCGCAGTAAGAGTTACAAGACCCATAATATTACATTGATTATGAAATTATGTATTACCGACTTCTGATCAAAAGAAGGCATACTTTATAGATTAAAACAAAAAAATATATAATATACAAGTAGAATTGAAACGTGTAATGATTAGATTGCATTGATTCATCGGTTGCAGGTGTGTGTTTGTTTGTTTGTAATTAAGCACAAAGCTACACAAAGGGCTGTCTGTGCTCTAACGGTTAAATTGTATATTAAATCAGACTGAGTGAAGTTGACTTTACGCTAGCCTGTCAGTTCAAAATTATGGATATTTATACACAGGTAGACCTTGTTTAGTTTTGCGAGAAATTCGAAACAAATAACCAGTTCGGCACCCTTGTTATGTTTATTTGTTTTGTTGTTTTCCCAAAATATTCAGCTCTTTTTTTACCCAGGGGTATTGGATTTAATTTTTAAGCAGAGGGAAAATTTTGAAACAGCTTGTACTTTATTTTACGCACTGAAAACATGTTGAATTCTTAGAGCACTGTACGAAAAGTCCCGAGTGCATTATGACACAACATAGTCATAAAAAATGATGATTTTATGTTGTAGTTTCTTTCATAAACTTGTTTGATTTCAAAGAAAACGAACGATAGTGATTTTTTATATAACCCCTAAGTTGGACAAGACACAAAAACCTATTTTTATCCTGTTTGAAAATAATGTATTCTGGTTTTATAAGTTTATCAAGTTGCTACATATTTCTTTATAGTTTTGTGCTACTATATGATATAGTTTATTTTTCTTTTACTTCTGCATCGAAACTCAATTGGGAAACATTGTAAATTACGTTTGTCGGTGAAGTAATATAGCTGATATTTTTTATATTTCGAAGATCTTCAATAGAATACGTATATGATATACACTGTTTGAAAGTAAAATGAATTGACAAAAATCTGTTATTTTTTAAACTATATATACTCTTCAAAGTGCGTCTTTTATGACCAGATCTCCTAATTTCATAGTTTGGTATAAAATTTTGAACTTGGCAAAATGGCATACAATTTATATTTCGGCTTTTTCTAATATGCAAAAATGTGATATTTTTCTAAGAATTCGCCTAACAATAAAACCTATATGACTTCTTAAAGAATATTTTTATTTTGGCTGGATGGAGTTCACAAAAGTTATGGCTCACTATGATAAGAGCGACATGTTAGTTTCTTTTCGCGACTAGGCACTTTGTATTCCCAGGAACCAATAGAAACAGAAAAATTTGCCGAAATATCAAAGATTTATATGTTATCGATTTATTGTACATTTTATTGAATAAATGATCTACACACCAAATATTATTGGATTTAGTAGGAAAAACTCTTATCAAACTACGTCCATATGGTCGCTGAGACTAGAAATAGAGGGCGTATGACTTGTTTATTTGTTGTTAAGCACAAAGCTACACAATTTGCTATTTGTAGTCTATGCATGGCCTGTTGGTTAGGGTGCTCGACTCGCAATCTCGTCCTATCAGCTGTGTGGGCGTTATAATACAACTATTCGTTGAATTAGAGTAGCCCAAGAGTTATTTATGGATGTTGTTGACTAGCTGTCTTCTCTCTAATCTATCACTTCAAAATTATGGACGGCTAGCGCAGAGAGAGGGGGGGGGGGAGCTAGGGCGTACGAAGAACCCTTCGGTAAGCAAGCAGTGAGACACTGTTTTGAATTATATAAAACACACATTATTTGGCGTTACTTTCAGTATTAATAGTATTTAACGAATATTTTACTTCAATATCTAAAACATTTTAATTGATTTAAAGTTAAAAAAAAAGAACATCTCATATTTTAGTCCTTTCTTAAAGAATTATTTTCGCTTTGGCTTCACTTATTTTACTTGTTGGATTCCTGGCGCCACACGTTTTTTTTTGTGTTTTTGTTTATAAAAATTCTTTCTGAGCTGCAATCATATATCATAGAAAGACCTTTGTGAATTGTAATTAGCTACCACAGGGAGACCTTATTGAGCTGTAATTAGCTCCCACAGGGAGACCTTATTGAGCTGTCATTAGCTACCACAGGGAGACCTTATTGAGCTGTAATTAGCTACCACAGGGAGACCTTATTGAGCTGTCATTAGCTACCACAGGGAGACCTTATTGAGCTGTAATTAGCTATCACAGGGAGACCTTATTGAGCTGTAATTAGCTACCACAGGGAGACCTTATTGAGCTGTCAATTAGCTATCACAGGGAGACCTTATTGAGCTGTAATTAGCTACCACAGGGAGACCTTATTGAGCTGTAATTAGCTACCACAGGGAGACCTTATTGAGCTGCAATTATCTACCACAGAGAGACCTTTGTGAGCTGTAATTAGCTACCACAGGGAGACCTTATTGAGCTGCAATTGTCTACCACAGAGCGACCTTTGTGAGCTGTAATTAACTATCACAGGGAGACCTTATTGAGCTGTAATTATCTACCACATAGAGACCTTGGTGAGCTGTAGTTAGCTACCATAGAGAGAGCTCCGTGAACTTTAATTATCTACCACACAGAGACCTTTGTGAACTTCCTAACTATTCTAATGGTAGTTAAATACACAGTACCATATAAGGTATTCTTAAAAATGGTTTAGATCTGCTATTTTGGAACATTTGTATATGGAAACAAATTTAGACACTTGCCTTATCCTCTTCGATACTTTTCACTTCGATACAAAACAAAATGGGGTTGAAGAGAACATGTTTTGTATATAAAAGTTTTATTCTACAATAGTGAATCTTAACTTACTTAACAATAAAAAGACTTTTGTGAGCTTTTAACTCTAATCAGTTACATTTGTGAGCTTAATTGTTATCAGCTAACACAGAGATCTTTATTAATCGTAATCAGTTCCCACAGCTACCTTTGTGAATTTCTTAATATTTAGCACAAAAAAAGACATTAAACCAGGGCTGGTGATATAGGGGATGGTCAGACCAAAAAAGAGGAACCCCCTATTTTTACCGAGAAGGGGCTCAGGGTAAATGCTAGGTTTGGTGACAATCATCTCAGCGGTTCACCAATTAGAAGCACACAGACAGAAGTTTTAGATAAGTGAATTTTAAAGATTTTTTCTTATGTTATTAGTTTTCTAAGAATGTTTCCCTGTTTGTAGCATATTGGTTTTTTAATGCTATCAATCTCACTTTTTATGCTGTATTTTTTCTGGTGTTATTACGTAGATGAATTGTCTTGAAACGTTGTACAATCTACCAGTGACCCGTGAATTAAACTATGTTATTGATTTTCCACCTAATTCCCCCCCCCCCCACCAAAAAGAAAAACGCGCGCATGTGTGTGGGAGGGAGTCTTAATGATCCGTTATACAAAGAAAACTATTTCGTAAGGTTATTACCCAGGTAATGGCCCTTTACAATGTAATGTTTAGCTACAAGAGACTATTGGCGAAGCTTCTTGGTTAGTTTGGAAGGAATTCAAACAGTAATTTATCCTTCAACGTACACTACCAAATTAAGTGATGTTGCCATCTTTTTAACTTGTTTTTCTAAGAACAGAATGAATAATATAGAATGATTTTTCGAATGGCTAATGGCTGCTAACTCTTATTTCTTATCATCTTTATTACACTATGCTAAAGCTATATATTTAAAATTTCGGAATCCTATTTAAAGGGGAAAATCTAAAATGTTTGCAATAGTACAATAAGCTGAATCTATCTTACATTAATTTAGTTTCTACCTTAGTATGTAAAGAAGATAATCCGGATCGTTCTTAAAACTATCTCATGGTCGATATTTTGGTTGAAAGTCCCCCAAAATATTGACCATGAGATAGTTTTAAGA
>NW_013665965.1:433693-439568 GCF_000517525.1 Limulus polyphemus | reverse complement strand
TCTTAAAACTATCTCATGGTCAATATTTTGGGGGACTTTCAACCAAAATATCGACCATGAGATAGTTTTAAGAACGATCCGGATTATCTTCTTTACATACTAAGGTAGAAATTAAATTAATGTAAGATAGATTCAGCTTATTCCAAAATTGTACAACCTTTAATTATTCACTTCACGAAACAAGTTGCTTACAAAAAAAACCACTTCATATTAAATTACTACAACATCCATACAAATATTAGAATGCATTACGCATCACTTAGAAATTTCAGTAGTTTCAACCAAAATACTACTAAGTAACGAATTGTTAATAAAGCTATTAGCTGAGTAATAGTTTCTTTAATTTTTGAGCACTTATCCAGCATAATTTCCTGGATATTTGAATTAATTTCAATTGATCTATTATTTGATTTCTAAAACTTTAGCTTTATTTTTAAGTAATATGAAATATTTACAAACACATGATCTTTTAGGTGTTGTGTTTCCGAAGAACAAGAGACATGAAAGCTAGGAGAAAAGCCACAATATTTACTTAATGACAATGTTTAATAATTAAGATATAGTTTATTACGTTTTCAATAGATGGCAGCATGTTACTATTGTTTGTGTAAACAAAATACAGAAAGAAAAAAAAGACAAAAAACATCAACGTAGTTGAGAATGAAGAATTACACATTTTGTAGTCTAAGTTAAAATTATAGTAATTTTATATTTCCATGGTACTAAAAAATTAATAAAGCATAATCTAATACTCGTGTCTTAGATTTTAGGCTCAAATAACAGTAATTTTCTTGTTCATAACACAAGTGTAATCACAGTCCACTTATTTACTTTTCTCCCTTCTTTCGGCACAAATAT
Organism: Limulus polyphemus; assembly: GCF_000517525.1. Classification (NCBI taxonomy): domain Eukaryota; kingdom Metazoa; phylum Arthropoda; class Merostomata; order Xiphosura; family Limulidae; genus Limulus; species Limulus polyphemus. The sequence goes on along the minus strand of NW_013665965.1, from coordinate 438,710 downwards.
TACATTTAATAATTTTTGGTAGCACAAGCAGAAAAAGTCATCTTTAATCTAAGGAAGTTTTTCTTCTAATTGTATTCTACCTATACTTAATTAATTGTTTCGATAGCATTTAACTGTTCCAGGAAACGTATATATTCTGTTTTCAGGTTTATTGATTTAGTTAAGAGACGGCTGATTTCGCTTGCGCGCTAAGTGCATGTATCGCCATCACGCGGTCATATTGTGAACAACCGACCGACAGGGTTCATTAGAAATATCGTCTTCCTAAATGTCGGTTGCTTTTCCGTCCTGAAAACCCAAACCACGTGGTAAAAGCAGATTGTCTGGAGAAGATGAATGATTAGCACTTCTAAAATCAGTTTTTTTTCATACTTGTCGTGTATTATGGTTCAGGAAGGAGTTTATCTTGCTTAGTGAAAGAATCTAACAGTTGTGGAAAACTCATCGACACAACTTCGGGATATCATCTAGAAAATATAGTCTCCTTATATGTTATTAACTTTCTGATGTAAGTTGAAAAAAATATTCAAAAGGCTTTGCTATAGGTTTTAGTATCGAATTTTTAGATATAAAATTTATTGAAATGAAATTTATTAATTAATTTAAAAAATAGACATAACAAGTTTTTTTCTTTACTTCATGTTCTAGAGTTTGTATTTTTAAATAGCGCGTGGTCGTTAGTGGCCAAGTGGATAGCCACTGTGTATCTGTGTGACCATGGTTCGCGTCTAGATGCCAAAGAATTGCGCTTCATACTATGGGGACCGTGGGTGTACTATAAGCGTATCAGTCAAATTCGACGTTGCAACTAGAGCAGCCCAAGAGTTGTCAATGAGTGCTGTTTATTAGCTGCTTTTTCTCCAGTCTTTCACTTCAAAATTACGAACAGCTAGTGCATATAGTCCCTGTGTAGCTTTGCGTGAATATCCAAAACAAACTTAAACAGCGAGGAAAACAAGCTCGAGGAGATCTGATCAGCTTTTTACTGGTTACGTGAAGTTCTTGTTCGCTCAGTATGTCTACAGTCTGAACTACTGTACTGTGCCTATTAAAGGAACATTTTCGTCCTTGATAAACAGATGTTTTAAAATCTATAATATTGAAGAAGATTCTCCAAAAATGCATAGTAAAAAAACAACAAAATCATGGAAAAAAATCGGTTTCTAAATTTTATAAATTTGAAAAGAACGTTTTATCAAAAACATTAAGTTACATACATAAGTCAAACTTTTACTATTCACCGCTTTGCATTATAAATGTATATTATTTGTTGAAAAATTAAGGTTTAGAAATATATACAATGTAGAATGTGTTATTAAGAGAAGCTACAGATGGGGGAAAAATCAAGCTTACAGAGAAATAGGATTTAACAGGAATATTAGATCCACTATGAGTTGTCCATTAGCCTACAGAAGAGACAGTCGTCCTAAACCATAATTTGTTATCGGTATAAACGTAAGATAATCTCTAATTGATCTATAAAGCAGAAAAACTTTACATTAGTAGCATACACTTGCACTCACGAAGGAAAGTTTTACTTCGTCAGTACAGTTCGTCTAATTCAGTTCGTAATCAACAATAAGTGGTTGAAAAGGAGTTCTATTAAAGCATACACTTGAACACATGAAGGAAAGTTTTACTTCGTCAGTACAGTTCGTCTAATTCAGTTCGTAATCAATAATAAGTGGTTGAAATGGAGTTCTATTCAAGCATACACTTGAACTCAAGAAGGAAAGTTTTACTTCGTCAGTACAGTTCGTAATCAATAATAGATGGTTGAAATGGAGTTCTATTAACAGGTGTTGAGGAATTTAAGTTTTTGCGATCTTCTGATCAAAGGAAGAACATAAAAAACACATAGGAATAACATAAACCGGTGAACACAGAGAAGATATTAAACCCAATGCAGCAAACTATGATATACAGGTATATGTACTATATCAAAGAAAGAAGCAAAAACAGTAAATCTAAAGGTAAGTAATTTACTTATAATCTTGTTTTTCTGTTCTGTACACAGTAGTTCGTGTTTTCATTAATTACTGTATACACACACGAAAGTGGTTCGCTTCTAAAGAAGTTACGAACAGTTAGTTAACTGTTCATAATTCATTCATTATTCATTGATCGATTATTCAGTATCTTGATGTTTGTCAACCTGTCAGTTTATATAGAAATAAAACAATAACAGCAAGGAATGGAAATATGAATCCACCACTTTATTCCACTTTACTGGTTAATTGTTTTCTAAATCACTAAAAATAATATATAGCTGTACTGTGTTTTCTCTAACTTGATAAGCAGACATTTTGTATTTATTGGTAAGATATTCCTACAAACCAAACTAATAGCAGTAAAATATATAAAAGTTCAAATTATTTAGTCACGTCATTTTAATTTTTGTAGTACCGCATATCCTCCGGTGTGTCTCAACGGCAAATTTACGGGTTTTCAACCAAAATCCGGTGTTCGATTCCTCGCTGTGGACAGAGCCTAGATGACCTATTGTGTAGTTTTGCGCAAAGAAAAGAGCCATTTAGAATGCTCATCCAAACATAGAAACAGACAAAGAGTTACCATGGTTGTTGGAAGTAAAATAAATGTATTAAACAATTTTCGTAACGTTTTTTTAGCGATTATCACTTTCATAAAATGTTTTAGATGATACAATTATATATAAAAAGTAGAACTATTCATTATCTAGTTAACATTATACTGACAGCCAAAATCGTTATACAGTTATCATTGTAAAGTAAATAAGCTACGAATATAATGAAACGTAATGATAATCATTTTGATTACAAGTTTACTTTAAACCACATTGAGTGGATTTGTATCAGTAATATCAGAAACTATACATGTAAAGTCATTCATATAATTGTTTGAGAAAGCAAATTACACTTGATCATCAATCCATTGTCGTACTAACGAAGGTTTAAAAACATGATTAAATTATATTAACAATAAATTAAATTAACAAAAGTATATATGTCCATTGTCGAGTGAAATATAATGCCCCCCCCCGCCCCAGTGATTGAACAGTATGCTTGAGGACTTATCACGCTAAGAAATCAGGTTTTGATAGCCGCGGTGGGCTGATCTTAGATAGCCCATTGTGTAGCTTTGTGCTAAACAATAAACAAACACTGTACTGAATCAGAACAAAGATAACCTGAAGAGTTAAGTCAGAATTAGTCCAATATTCAGTTTAATTTTATTGGGGAGAATATAGATTCATTTTTCATAAAGTAATAGCAATACTTTGTAACTAAAGTGTAATATTTCTTTGTTATTGTTATACAGACATGTATTTACTGCAGTTTTGATTTCTGAAAGAGTGTATTCCCACGTATACAAGACATTATTAACCCTATTATACATAATTTGACAGCACTAAGAACAATTGAAGTTCATTGTCATGCCAGATGTCTTTGAAGCTGCTTTAATATATTGGTCCAAACACTGAAGTACAAACTCGATTTCTGTTCGATGTTGTTTTCTTATCGAGCCATCTAAAGCTACATTAAGCTCCATTGAGGGGGATTCCTTACTATCGATCTACAAGGGTTGATGAGACCTGATACTTCTTGAAACTCCAGAAAGAAGGCTTATATGTAATATATGACAATATATGTCTTTTCCAATTTTTTCACACCCTACCTGTTCTCAAGGATATTTATGTAATTTTTACTAAGAAATTCCAGAGAAGACTGATTGGGTTTAGTTTCAGAACTAAATTCCTTTGAAGGGTAACACATTATAAGTCTTTTTCTATTCTGTACCATTTTTAGATGTTGATAGCAAATTCGAAAAAATAAAATTTTCCGGTAATTCCTCTTCTTTTGTCTGTCTACATGTGAAAGCTAGATTTCATGGTTTGAAGGTCTTTTCCTGGCGAAGTGTGAATATACTCAATTATATTTTTCAAAATATGTAGAAGGGCATAGTGTGGTTGAAATGTTATTAGACACTCTTCTTCTAGGACAAAGAGACTGAATAAAGACTATAGTATTTAAAAATATAATAAGCATAATGCTATTGAGTTATGATAAATATGATGTTGGATTTTGTTGTTTTGATTGCTTTGTCCTAAAGTTATAAGTACCCCCCCCCAAAAAAAAAATGCACAGCGTAACTACTTCTTGCGTAGTCTACTCCATTTCATAATTACTTTAAAATTACAGTGTCATTAATTGCTTATATTTCATTGCATACATAGTTTTATATCTCTGCGTTTAATGATTCGATTTTTCTCTTCCCCATTTATGTTGCTTTAAGATTTATCATATAAGTTGTCCATTGAGTCACAAGAATATTTCTATTCACATCTATGATAATTTTAACATCTAGAGGATAAAGAGCGTAAACACAGCGTCTCGTTGACGTTGATATGCTAATATAACTATTCAGACTACATGAACGAAAAGAAAAAGCGTCGCGTAATAAAGGTAAAGAAATTTAAAATTAGGCAACAAACTACACGAAAGCAAGGGCAAAATGTACCTTAATAAGAGAGGTATTTGAGAAAGAGGACACACATAGTAATATGGATACATCGTTTTTCAAATTTAACTTATATTCGCAAAACTCTAATTTGGAAGACATTAAAGAAAGACATGATTGAATGCTCAAGCCCAAATTGTCTAACACCTAAATCTACCGTTCACTGGCTGCACCTTGTTGAGGCAGAATTGTAAAATCATTGAGGATGATAACTTATCTTCCTAAAATGGCATTCCAACTCACCCAATAGTTACATATCTATATGAACGTTACGATAAAACATAAGGTGTCTAAGTTAAAAATTACTACTTTTGTACGAATTAAGAAAGAATTTTTTCCTTTCAAATGAAAAAAAATAATAATAAAGATATTGAGTAAACTCACCAACCAATTCCACCACACCCACCCCGAACACTGGCTATTTTGTACTAGTTGCAAAAGATTGTTTGTTTGTTTTTGAATTTCGCGCAAAGCTACACGAGGGCTATCTGCGCTAGCCGTCCCTAATTTAGCAGTG
>NW_013665965.1:413388-432707 GCF_000517525.1 Limulus polyphemus | reverse complement strand
CGAGCGTCTTATCCACCTGGCCATGCCGGGCCTGTTGCAAAAGATAAGTTTGGTACATTTTCGATGACGAGGATTCAAGTCGTTTCCAAGCATTATAAGTTTGATACATGATTTACGCTAAAACAAGCAATGGTATAATAAAATGCAAACAAAAATTGCTTTTTTTAATTCAGAAGTTTTCCAAAATCGTTTCTGTAATACAAAAATTCAGACAATACATGCAAACACTAAAAGTGTCGTTTGAACACAAAAGCCACAAAAAATTGATATAGTAAAAACAATTAAACCTTTTCTGAGGAATACATATTACCCTTAAGCAACGTAGTTTGGATACTATAGTTTTATTTGTCTGTTTTTCATGTTTGGCGCTTTTTTGTCTTAATAATTGTATATAATATTCATATATTGTTCAAGATAATATCTTTTCTATATTACTATGGAATTCTGAATATTTAATTTTCGTTAGTTTTGTTTTGAATCTCTACTGCTTGTAAATCTAATATTTAAAATTTACTCACCTTCCGGTTTCGTAGATTATGACGTGAAGTAAGTTAGCTCACACTGGATAACGCTGTATCAGCATTCATCACCCCAGCTGATAAGAAATGTCATAAACTAGAGCTGAGCTTATTTTTACATAGAGAAGAATGATTTCCGCAAAGTTTGTATTTTTTACTTACTCACCTTCCGGTTTCGTAGATTATGACGTGAAGTAAGTTAGCTCACACTGGATAACGCTGTATCAGCATTCATCACCCCAGCTGATAAGAAATGTCATAAACTAGAGCTGAGCTTATTTTTACATAGAGAAGAATGATTTCCGCAAAGTTTGTATTTTTTATTTACTCACCTTTTTTCTAGCTCTACCATTTTGTATTTCTTCCTCTTCTGGTTTTTATAAGTTATCACATGAAACCTACTGCCTTACCTGGGTGTTTTTCTATGTAACGGAAATTAAAGTTTCTTGTAATAAAAGGAATTTTTTGTGTACAAACCCTCAAAGATATGAGATACAACCCAAACAGCAGAATGGTTGGATACCTAAGAAATAAGAAAATTCAAATCGTTATACTTGACAGCCTTTTTTTCTAACTCAAGACTGTTTGAGTAAGAGCTTTAAGAATACTAGCAAAGGTGTCCAATGTATGCAATATTATATTTTTCGTTGGCTTTACGGGGATGGTGTGCGTGTCTGCTGAATAGTAATATACATTTTCTTCTTTTGTTACTGGCCATCCTCTTCATATTACTTGAAATATTTTCAATATATGTTGTATATCTTGAACTTCTAAGTGTCCTGAAGATCTGAGACCCTGAATGTTTCACTGAGATCAAAGTTCGAGAAGTAGGCAATGAGGCTGTAAAAAAGTGGGAAACTTGAACTGGCTGTCAAACTTATAAGACTGGAAAAACGAATAAAGTAATGGGTTTTAGATTCCCTCAGGGGCATACCCAAGAACTCCCGAAAACTTCATGGGGATCAGAGGTTGAAAAGTTGAAAAGTTTTCGTAATGGACGCACACAATTTGCTTTATGGTGTAAATGTCCCTAACTTATCTATATTTTCTGGCAAAGCTACTCAGACTATCTGGCGCCGTTCTATATTTTAAAATACTCACCACAGGTAATTCAGCCAGTCAGCAGCACCATACCACCAATCATCCACGCTAAATAATTGACTGTTACTCTTTTAACGCACCCACAGCTTAGAGTGCGGGGAATATTTTGTGGTATCGCACGGATACAAACCCGGCTTACCAGCTCCGAAATCCAGAGCTCTGCCACTGGGCCAACGCGCGACCCATAACTTCTCAATCAATTCTTCCACCTCCACATCCTTGTCATATTATCTTAGTTTTGACTAAAATTTCATATCGTATTTGAAATCTCACGAATATGAAATATTCAGAAACCGAGAATGGATTTTTCTAACAAATAACCCATTGTACAACTTTTCAGTTTAACAGTAATCAAGTGGGTGTAGGTATATCTCTGGTGTTAAATGTTGTGAATCAAAATTGGATAAATTCTCTCAATATGAGGAAATTACACAACGGCAATGAGAAATTTTCTTCTGAATAAACTAAAAGTAATAAATAACCGTTGAACCAAATAAATCGTTTTAAAGGCCAAACAGTGCAGCTTTTTATGTTAAGAGATAAACTGCAGAGATCTGATAAATATAGATATTTATATCTCTGGAGTGTTATTATCTCTGAAATGTGACACAAAAAATTTGTTGGTTTGCGAGATCTGGTTTAAACATTGCAGCTTCCTGGAATTACCAAATTCATGAGGAACAGATATGGTTTGGATAGTTTATTCTATATTAACAAACACAAGCTTGAAATACTGACATGAATAGGCATCTGTCAGAGTTTGATACGAGGTGATATTAAAAAATCCGCCAGTAATAGATACATATAGAAAGGCGCCAGAAAAACAACATTATTTCCCGAAACGTCATCCCCAAAAAAGTGATCCAATTATACTTCTGACGATAATGCATCTTTTATGTTCAATAAATTAGAATAAATATTAAACTTTTAGAGTAGTGGGGTAGAGAAATATGATCTTGATGGGATTGCTTACTTACATGCCTTTTTAATATATTCGTTTGTATAAAAACCAAAACCAGCTTAAGTAAGACTTTGCTTAAAGGGTTACTAACATGATATCCGTTGAATGTTCTTGTAAAAAGACTTGAAAATGTGAGGTTTTGGATAATGCACACTTTATTGATGGCATTATCAAATAATAAAACCGTACTCTTGAGAAACGTGCGCGTACTACTGGAAAGCTAACATAAAGTACAAACGTTTACATTAAAAGAAAAAAAAAGAATTCCTAAGTCTACTGTATCCGAGGTATAATTGAAAGGAACGCGTAGTTATTCAAATATAAGGATGTTGTTTCAAATGCTTATTCCTTTACGAACGTCACTCTAATAAGAAAGATTTGATTGCACCTTGCAGGTTTGTTTAAAGTAAAAACTTACTTCGTTCCTTTATATTTAGTGGGACAGATTACAACAATGTCAATATTCATAAAGTTTTTAAAGACTTAAAAACTCTAACCAATCAGTTTGAAAATTTAGTATTCTAAATATGATAATTTTCACGCCAAAAAACTGGACTTGTATTTACATTAATAAACCGGAAGGTTATTTTTGTAATCTTGATACGCCACATGGAAATGTTTAGTTGTTAAGCATTGATAATCTAATGGTTTATATTACTAAGAATCTTTGAGTTAGTCCTGGAGAAGCTTCTATCGTGTTGAGTTACAAAAACGATGACCGTATTTGGCCAGCTAATAATATCATTTTGAATTTTTTAAAACCACCAATGGTGTAAGAAGATTTCAAGTTTGTTTAATTTTCAAATGTGGTATCGTGGTAACAATTGCTATAGCGTTAACTAAGATGTCTGTACTAACATCTATTGTGTAACATACTAACACTAACATACTAACATGTTAACACTAAACACTCATCCAAGGCTTATTGATGTATTGCTTTTATTACTAAAATCCACAGCAGACTGAATAATAACGTACTTTTTTCAGTATTAACCCTCAAGACGGGCTGAATAATGTGATAATTTAAGCTGCTGAATTTCGAACACTATTTTTCTTTACTGCAAGTAAAGAGAACAGGACAACTGCCGCCTGTTTTGTGGTTAAATTTTGACTAGATAGATCATGAGCATCAAACTTGCTTAGATCAAAGAAAATAATAAACAATATTAGAAATGAGCTCTACAATACAACATTATATGCTATTATATATAATATATACATTATATATATATATATATATATATATATATATATATACATCTAGCTGCTGAGGCAAAAAGAAAGATTTCCTTGTGTCTTCACAAGATCAAGACAGGATTCGGAATCATGATATATGGGACTGTTAGTCCAAAGAAAAATCCTTAAGTGATATCCTACAATCTCAAGTTATCCACATTGACAATCATAACGTCCTAAACGCATAATAATTAGTATGAATTGGGGAATTAGCGTAAGTTTACGACTTTTGCACATCCTGATTATGGGCAACTAGTTACAGGCAGAACACCTGCACAAAGAGGCAATAAATCAAGCATTAACTCATTCAAATATTTTATTTCTTGATGTACACCTAAATCTTTCGTTAATAAGTTAGTAGGTGTAATAATTATAACTTTAAAAACTGAAATAATTTAAACACTTCTAAGACCGTTTCACTTTACATAAAAGGTGTTTAAGTCATTTAGCCATACTTTCAAGTAGCCTACGGTCCCGTATCGATCTCAAAGAATATCCTATGCCATTCTAAATAAATAATTTCCCAAGGACTATAAAAAATAGATATTTCTGTGCAACAGTCGTGAAAACGTTTACATTGGTCAGATTTGCAGAACTATTGAGATGAATACGAAAAAGCTTCAAAGCTAGGTCATCCTTCTCATTCAATTTAGCAAAAGATGCTTAGAACGAAATTCGTACATTTTAACTAATAGGTTTGCTTCTTTCTTGTTCAACACAAACCTACAAAGTGGGCTATCTGTACTGTGCCCATCACGGATATCAAAACTTAATATTTAGCGCCATAAGCCGACAGACATACTGCTGAGCCAACGGCAGAGTGGGGGACAAACTGATATGATACATCTATTTTATCCCAGGAAGTTAATCTTTATAAAGGTTTTTATCTAAGGAATTAATCTTTATAAAGGTTTTTATCTAAGGAAGTTAATCTTTATAAAGGCTTTTATCTAAGGAAGTTAATCTTTATAAAGGCTTTTATCTAAGGAAGTTAATCTTTATAAAGGCTTTTATCTAAGGAAGTTAATCTTTATAAAGGCTTTTATCTAAGGAAGTTAATCTTTATAAAGGCTTTTATCTAAGGAAGTTAATCTTTATAAAGACTTTTATCTAAGGAAGTTAATCTTTATAAAGGCTTTTATCTAAGGAAGTTAATCTTTATAAAGGCCCTTTCTTGATGCCTTTGAAAACTGTTAAACAGAGATATAAACTAATTCTCTCGTCTCGGTTAAAAAGTTACCATTAAAAGTAGACTTGTTGTTTGCTTTTCTCGTCATTGGTCGATGTATGACTGTGTGCTGGCAAACGTTTGATGATGAGAATCGGTTGTAATTTTTTGAGTATTCGTGTTTTATTCAAATTGCTCTTTGATTTTAATGTTTGTTTGTTTTGTATTTCGTGCAAAGCTACTAGATGGTTATCAGCGCTAGTCGTCCCTAATTTAGCAGTGATAGACTAGAGGGAAGACAGTCAATACCACCCACCACCAACTATTGGGTTAATTTTTTTTACCAACGACTAGGCGCCCTCCAGTGGCACAGCGGTATGCTAGAATCCAGGTTTCGATACCCGTGGTGCGCAGAGCACAGATAGCCCATTGTGTAGCTTTGTGCTTAATTACAAACAAACAAACAAACGAACGAATAGGTCATGCCATAATATTATAGTAAAAATATGTTTAGTGTTATTTAGAAATTAATGCAACCGTAAACCTAAAAAAGACAAGAAAAGTTCTGAATTTTGAAAAATAACTCCATTATCACAAGTTCTTACTTCGTAGCTGACGTTTTAATTCTCTTTTCGCGTTGATTGCAACCGAAAATAGAATTAAAACTATTGAGTTTCAAATATCTTTGAGTCTCTTTAAAAAAAAATTTTGGTTTTCCTGTCTAGAAAAGAAGATAGTTTTCGTTTTCTATTAGAATCAAAATATAAAGCGCTACAGCTGGTTTACACTTGAGTTATTCCTTATATCCTGGTCACTCATTTTGAACGTTGGATAAAATAACTCTAGGAAGTGGGAAAACGGTGAACTAACCTCGCCTGTAATGTTTGGTGAATCACGTGAACCACAACCATTCAGCATTTACAGTGAAGCCATATGTATCATATCGTATTAATTATGCAAATTGTCTGGTATTACAAAGTTATCTAAGTATTCAGCGTAAAATATTTTATTTGTAAATCAAAGTAAATGTTTGTTTATTATCGAGCTATGTTTCTACCATTAATAATGAAACTTAATTGAACGCTTGTTAATCATCTCCAACACACAAACACGACAACGATAGGACGAAATTGAACGGGTTGAGCGTGCCTAGTGGTTAGAGTTCTCGGAATTGGAATCCGAGGGTTCGTGGTTCGCGTCTCGTAACCACAGAAATAGCTTTAACTTCCATGGGGTCAAGGTGTGCTTTAAAAGTTAAGGTCAAGCTAAACTACTCGATCACATGAGAGTTGGCGGTGGATTCGATTGATAGCTGATGTCCCTCTAGTCTGTCAGTTTAAAATTAGAGAAAGCTAAGTACAGATAGCCCTTGCTTAAATTTGCACAAATATTCTAAACAAACAAACAAAAGAAGTTCACAGCACACAGATCTTTTACACGTTGTTCTAAAAAAAGTAAACATTCGGTTTTGTGATACTACTTGATGAAATATTTATATAACTTTATTTCCAATAAGGCAGAATATACATTTTTAAAGTGTGGTATACTGTAAATGTGCATAATGATTTCGGTATTAATCATTTGTGACTAATTTAAACTACAAAGTCTAAACTATTCTGCCTTTCGAAGAACGCTACGCTCTTAGTAACTCTCTTAACTGTTTCTTTTTCGACAATAAATAGACGTTCCTATCAATGTTTTATCAACATAAGATATATTAGTTGCTAAAGCCTCTCTGTAGACCTTATATAGACTTCAAGCTGGTTTATTTTGTTCAGCTGTCTTAAAAATGTTGTTCGCTCTTTGCAGCTGCTTAACCTGGCGTATACTGAAACAGCATAAAAAAAATGGTATACAGCTATACAAAAACATTTCAGCTTGTGTAGAAGCAGCAATTTTTTCCTTCACTAACTGCTTTCTACATAATACTATAATACATAATATTTTTTAAATATATATAGATATTACTGTAAAAAAATAAACATTTCACAACACCACAAACATTTAGCATTATTACTAGTACATATGTTTTTGTGAAATGGGTATTGGGATTTTTTTTAAACAGTTTGTTTATTTATTTGTTTTTACGCAAAGCTGCACAATAGGTTATCTGTACGCTGTCCACTGGTGAGAATCATATCCTGGACTTTAGCGTTGTAAGTTTGTAAACTTATCCGTGACCCACCGGAAGAACGTTTTAAAACAATTCTAACAAAAAGGATAAAACTGTTCTTATAAATATTTTTACCTCCTAACCCCCAGTGGTACAACATATTCGATAAATAGAAAATTTCTTTTCAAAGTAATATATACTCTTCGTAAATTCTCAAAGAAGAGCGCACCCCCCTCCCCCAGTGGCACAGCGGTATATCTGCGCACTTACAACACTAGAAACTGGGTATCGATACCCGCGGTGGGCAGAGCACAGATAGCCTATCGTGTAGCTTTGTGCTTAACTTCAATCAAACAAACACAAACACAAGAGCTATTTGTATGATAAAATATTTTAATTCAGAAAATAGCCGTTATTTTACAAAAAAACACATATATTTTCATATTATGTTAACCTTACGAATTTAGTTCAGGAAAATAGTATTAATTAAAAAATTGTTAAAGTTTTAAAAATAGCGCCCGCATTTTCTATAGCTACACGTTACTGATATCTGTCGTCAACTTTCACAGCATATATATATAATGAAATATTATATAGAATAATAATAAACAAGATATGGGGAATACAGCTTGTTATGAATAAAGCGTACGTCAAATAGTGTACTAAAATACAAAACAAAATAAACTTGACTAGTGTGCAAACTAATTCAGAATATTTCATGTATCTTTTTTTTTATCAAAAGTAAACTGAAAACATAACCTGTCACGTAGAGGCCTAATGCATTCTTTGATTCGCCGCACCTTCTGCTTGGATTGCTGTTTCGCCTGTTCAAGTCTCATCAGCACAGCTTGGATCAGCAAACCAAAGAAATACACTAAGGCCTCTTATAATGGTGATGTGTATATAATATTTACGGGGTTTTTATTCCTTTTAACTCGCCATATAGTAAACCTAAATTTATCTAGGTGTATGAATAATATCATGGCATTGAAAATATAATCTGTGACGTAGAGGCTTAAAAATAAATCTCTAATATAATCATTAAAAAGTTGGTCTACTATATATTACTTAAATTCATTTTGGATACTATATGGTAAGTTAAAAAGAGCTAAAAAATCCCATAAATATTACAATATTTCAGGGAAAGTTATTTCATAGCTAGTTATACATCATTGTTAAACCTCGTATCATTATAGATTGTTGTTTATTATAAAACATTAGTTTTGGACAAATAAGTGAAAATGGCTTCAGAGTTAAGAATCTCTGTTATACACCGTATCTTGAAAGATTGTTACTGATAATAATAATACTTAACAATATAGAATATGTCAGTAACAATTACTTTAGAGTTATGCATTGTTGTTGGACTTCGGATCTTGATAGATTCTTACTGATAATGGTAACACTTACCAATATAGAATATATCAGTAACAATTATCTTAGAGTTATGCATTGTTGTTGGACCTCGGATCTTGATAGATTGTTGCTTACAATGCCAATAGTTTTTCAGTGCTTCATAATTTTCGAAGTATATATTTTAACTATCATTTATCATCTTCTTGTGTTGTCCTGTTTGAAGCTCTTTCCAGATATTATACCTTTTCACCACCGTTTCACAAAATTTTAATATTAACTCATGTAGCGCAGTCAACTCGATAAAATTGGTGGTTACTTGACAGACTTCAAGAGAACTCCATGCACGAGCGACAGGATCGAGGATTGGTGAGTGTACGGGCCAGTTCTTTCGGCTAATCTTGCTTCTTAAAAGAAGGTATTGATTATTTTACATGGTGAGGGAAGCAGTGTTGTCATTTTTTTTGTCTAAACTCAAAACCAGCTTCACCAGAATACGACAACAAAATGGGTCTTAAGGTGTGTTTCCTATAATGTGCTCATTGATGGTATTGATCAGCAGAATGTAAAGGTCAGTGCTTCATTGCTTATTCCTACCCACACTAGGCTTATATTATATCTGTGTGCTTCAAGTTACTGTGTGAAAATGGAATTAGATCTAGTTTTAGATTCTTTCAACAGGAGCCTATTATATAGTTGCAGAATGAATTGACTCATATGTACAAATAAACCTTCTTGTGGATGTGATACATTCCATTGGACAGCATTATGAAGTTTATAAGCGCCTTTCACTGACAATACGTCCAGTAAGGCTGCGAACATATGATTCAGTCTCAGAGCAGGTACCCTATGATTGTGGCGAGCCAGAATCGATAGATGACTGCTACTTACTTGTGTTTTGAAAGATGATCTATCTACCAGGTGTCTGGGAAACTTTATCGCTGGTTTTGAAACTGTTCCAAATTACGTTAACAACGCCTGTAGCCATTTCGCTACGGACTGCAAAACAATAAATTGAGAATGGCAACCGACATTATTTCAAGGCTATAATATAAATAATTCTGACAGTCTGAAAACTACAAGATCAACTAACGACAGTCGAGCTTTGTTGAATAAAATGCACAATGACAATAATATACAAGAAATTGATCATTTCACATCTGACAATAAAGTCCACGTTATTATTAGCTGAGAACTACAAGATCAATTAACAACAGCCCAGTTTTGTTGAAATCATACACACTGTCCTATATTTCTTTAAAAGATACACTTCATGTACTGATTTCTAAACGTCCTATGTAGATGTAGCTCGATAGATATATTGACTGAATTCCAACTAAATGAATAACATCTGATAAATCTGTTAATATTATAAGTTGTCCCACGTTGCTTTAATTCATAGAAATCGACCAATCTGAATATTGACTGTTTCATTAGATTATTGTTCTCGTTCGATGTGTCAATTTGATTAATTTTTCCGTCAGTCTGATTAATCTTCGGTTTCAGAGCTTCAGATCAAATCTTTCATAGCAAAAGTTGCCCAAAAGTAACTTGTAATACTTCAATAACGTTAAATACGTTTTTGCAAGTTTATTGACACGTGTCGCGTTACAATTCGATGAAGAAACTATTTAGAATGGAAACTGGGTTTAAGACCCAGATCCTCTTTTGTTTTTGTGTATGGGAAGTTACGTCAGTCTGATTAAAAATTATATCCTGATGGCTTATTTTTTATTGTAAACAGCTTATATTTAGATTACATTAGAGCTTCAAAACTGATTAAGGTAAATAAAAAACAACCTTGTACAACATATATGAAGAACACTATGTATTTTTCAAGGTGTGGAAAGAAACGACTGAATCATTAAATCTGAGTTGCAAAAAAGTGACGTTCACATAAAAAAATTCTCTCTCTAAAATATACTAGTCTTGAAACAGAGTTTTTTGACAGCAAATTATTTTGGATTAATTTTCGTGCTATAATTTACTTTAGGCGCTTGGCTGTAAAATGTAATCTTGTGAAACAGAGGACTTCATAGACGTGTAAGAAGCATACTGTATTACACCATGACAAGATTTCCAAAGGGTTAACTATAAAAAGTGGATTATATAACTTTAATAGATATGTAAAGAAGGTAGCTGTACAGTGGTACTGTGTTACACTATCACAAAGCTATGAAGGAGTTAACTGTAGAAAGTAGTGTTGTGTAATGTTGAGAGACGTGTAAGGAAGGTAACCAACCGTACAGTGGTACTTGTGTTATACAATCATAAGACTATGAAGAAGTTAACTATAGAAATTAGTATTGTGCAACGCTGAGAGACGTGTAAGGAAGGTAACTGTACAGTGGTACTTGTGTTATACAATCACAAGGTTATGAAGGAATTAATTAACTGTAGAAAGTGGAACAATGTAACGATGTTATGTGAATGTAGGAAATCTTATAGTGAAAATTTCAGGAATATTTAAATATTTTACATTATAGTAGGCGTTGTTAGAAATGAGGATTAATACAGGTTGATTTATAAATGTATTATTGAAACCAATTGTGTTGCTTTTGGAATACTGTTTGTGAATACAACTTGTACAGAGTTATGCCGTGTCAGTAAACATTATGTTATACAACGAGAAATTTGAGAACTGTATAGGTGGTTTCTGATTTGTAGTTGTTGACATAGAGAGGCATTTCTGGTAATCATTGAGATTACTGGACAATAATACCCTACGTTAATATTATGTATTATGGTTAATAGTTGTAACACACTGCTATAATATGTTTGTTATAACTCCTGTTATAAGAACAAAGAAAATCAGTCATTTTGTTTAATATCAAACGAAGAATCAAAACCTCGTGCCTTTTAAAGTTTTTCTAGCAATTCGTCACAAGCTAATCTCAAGTTTCTGTAATACTAAAAGAGATTTAGAGACACAAAAAAATGTACCCATCAAAAGATTATATAAAATCAGAATTTTCTTTTAGAGCTTGTGTAATTGAATCTTAGTTTTTTAACTTAACGTAATAAATTATCTGTCTGTTCTTTGTTCTCTCGCTTCTTTCTCACTTTTTATTTTAAGGACTGATTGTTTTTGCCATAAAGTTAATTACTTCTTATGCTCTATTTCATTTAGCTTCAGTTGTTTCGAATTCTTCGTCTTTAGTCTGCCTAGCAAAAGATATGGTATCCACATCTCTCTAACCATTGATATTTCATTCTTTGCGCCGTCCTTTCAAATTATTGTTTTCGTGGACTACATATGAGACGTAGGCGTTAAATTTACGTCTGTGTGAAAACATTAATCTAGTTGTTGTTTTTCTCTCATGTCAAAGATTAGATTACCTTTAATGGTAATCTGTCTTGTACTTTTGGTTATTATGATAAATATTCGTCAAATATCATCTATAAGCAAGTAGATAACGTTACATAAACTCTTCTCTCTTAGCTTCTGTGCAACTTGTAATGCAGCGCATTCTTCGCATTCGATTTCCTGTATGTGTGCTGTATCAAATAAGTGCGCTCTGAGCAATCATATATCACAGTATGTGATATACAGAGACGACGTGAAACTGCAATAAACACACAGATACACAAAGCAACACACTTTTCTTAAATCACAAGAGTGAACATTTGTTTAATACCATACTAAACAACTTGTTAGGGTTTCTGCATATATTCAGTTTAAAAGTTTAAGTGTTTGGGTCTAGAAGTTTTGTTTTCAGTGTATATTTTTTTTCTTGTAATTAAAACTTAAATATCTTCAAGCCATTTACAGTGCAGAAAATTGTACATTTCTTTGTAACCCATCTATGTTCCGAAATCAAATCATATATTGAAACACCGGGACTTCGAATAGGTTAGAAAGAAGCTTTGGTCAAAATATACGACAAACGTATGTGTGGTGTTAATTCTGCGTTACTGGCACGTGATTGTAGTGTCAAATATTTTACATAACTGGAGAATTAAGTTAATGGACAAAACAAAATCGCATCAGAGGTTTACTTATTTGCATTTGTGAAGTAACAAAATCTGAATTTTGTATATTTACCCTAAAAATAAGAAGACAGGCCTACCTGTCGAAAGCGCTAGGGTTTTATCGGTTGTTTTGAATATACAATGCCTTACAAAAGTATTTAACTCCCTGCAATGTTTCCACATTTTGTTGCCTGTCTGAGCTTGTAATCATGAAACTTTCAAATGGGACTATATATTTAGAATCTACATAATCTACTCCAAACTGAAAAAGCTAAAAAACGCTGACATTTTATAACTAAGTTAGATTTTCAAAGAAAATGATAATATTCTCAATTGCATAAGTATTCAGTCCCTTTGCTAGGGCAACCCTAAATCAGTTCAGGTGCAAAATATCAGTTTGAAAGGTTACAAAATGAGTGTAATGTTCTTTGTCTGTGTGTAATCAGAATGGTTTAACTTGACTTCAGAGTGAATGCATCTATCACTTCGAATATTAAGACTGAAAACTGAAGAAGATCAAATATAGTAGTCCCATTATTTTATTCAATTGAGCATTCATCATGTAAGAATAACTTTACAAAATCAAACATACTTCGAATTTTTGCATTATCAGGTTATTCTACCATCATATTTAATGGTTGTTTTTTACAAGTCTTAAAGGTGAATTGTCTAGTCTTATTTCTATTAGTAGACACACGACCTTAATGATATAACGCGTTAATTGACGAAAGCAATAAAGTTGACGTCAGAGTTTTAAACCTTTTTTCAGATAATCCGAAATAAATGACGTCTAAAGCATTTTCTCGGCAGTATTTCTACTGTTATCACCAAACGTGCCTCGGTCCTCAGAGCCACTTCGCTACTTTACGTCGCGCTTCACATTTCTGTTCACTAAAAGACATCTTTATACTTAAGCTCTTCGTATAAGTCACTGCTTGCCTTTATGCGTGAAGAACATTATCATCACAACCTATCCTATCCTACCAGATAAACATGTTTACCCAAAATAATAACAGTCTAATATTTTCCTTTGCAGATTTGTCCTTGTGTGTGTGTTGGAGTTGGGGTAGCCATACATATGTCAGTCTCCTTGTTTATTTCACTAAAAGAGCCTTCCCACTTTATATCAGCACTGTAAAGAAGCTTGTGTTAAAAATAATACAACTCGTGTTTGCATGGCTACAATACAAGTTCAAGTTATCAACAATACAATCATAATGGGCAAATAAAACAGAACGGTGTTGACTGGCGCACAGTCTCTGTGTTAAATTTTATGCAGTCTACATACACATAATAACAATGTGAATTCATTTCATAACAATCTCTTTGGATAAAAACAATTACGAATTGAAAGCCGCACGACATTTGTGTTATTATAAAATATAAAACAGGTGTTTATAACGCTACAGGATCAATCGTGTGAGAATCCACACAAGTCTATGTTTGGAGAACACAATTTATGTTGTTGTGAAATAACACAATTTTTGTGCTATATTTTATAGCGAAACCTTTCTTCCACAATGAAGAACCCTGCCAGCTGCGACATTTGATACCATATTCAACTGTTTTTTGTTTTTTTCTGGCTGAACTTCAAAAGAAAGCTAACAAGCCCTCGCACCTGCTCGAAGTAGGTGTATACCTGTATAGTGTAAGAAACTGTATTAAACCTAGAGTTGCTGCTTTCCTATGTTCAATACAGTTTAATTCAGTAACTGGAATGTTTTCTGAGCAACGGAAAAAAAGTCTGAAACCCGTGGGATAACTTGGTGTTTCAAAATAGCTTGGAAACAGTCTTACACAGTAAACATCATGAAAACTGTAGCTTCTAAAAGTTCCGTATCTTTGAATGGTAAGTGTGTAGCCTCAGGCGCCATCTTTTGAAGTTGTGAGCGATCTAATAAGACCAATAGTAACTATTAAATAACTCTTCCCTAAAGAGACATAACAGAGACGAGCCACTACCATGCTATATGAAGTTCATGGAAATCACCTTCAAATATTACATTAGACTATCACTGCATTATATATTATATCAGACAGAAATAAATTTTGTAGAAGTCATTTACAATAAGTTAGTTCATTCCTTGTGTAAAAATGTGCCTTTAAAAAACTATTCCGAAGAAGACTTGAAAACAGCTGACAGTTTAAAATAAATTCTTAGGTTGCTATTCTTTTGATGATTTCTGCTAAGCAGTTTCTGTATCTCCGGTTAACATTAATCTGTATGTGTCATAAGTGGTTAGTCCATTGTTGCCCTTATTACACTCACAGGTCCATAGAGCCTTTGAGTAGATTTGCACGAATATCCTAAAACAAAAATGCATTCACAGTTTGAATACAAATCTAACTTACTATATTCCTTTCCTGTCTAAGTCATAGGAAACTCTACTGATCACATTCCAGTACATGCCTATTGAGCCAGATCAATGTTTAGTAGGATGTAATCTTCGAGTAGGCCTCACTCCACATTTTAAGTAGCTCTACTATTGGCTTCTTCCACGATGAAAGGCAGTGGGTTAACGGCTTCAGTTCTTACGACACTAAGGTTATAAGTTCCATTGTATAATAGTAATCGTGTGAAAACTAAACAAGTGCTAAGGAATTTAAATTTTCCCCATATCTCTTAAAAACAGGAACTTCTTTTCCTCCAACTTTTCCAGTTCACAACTAAAAGCTATCTGCCATATTTCCTATTCATAAATAAAAGCGTCATATTCCCTCAAGATGTTGCCGAACTAATCATTAGCAGACCAATTGGCTGAGCCACAAACTTGCTGTTTTTACGATAGCTGCAAAATGCTGGATTTTTAATTCTAACTTTACTTTATTAGGAACGTGTGGATAACTACGTAATTACCGTAAGTAGTGGTTTTAAACCGCAGGGCTTCTAACTGTTCACTTATGTGTATTACTCCTTTTGAGTTCTGGTTTGTTGATTTTATTTCATATTCTCTCATTTCCTGCTCAACACCACTTCACGCTTCTGCTTTTACTGACATCAAATGTATTACGTTAACTACATCTACTTCCTGTTTTTAGAAGTTCGTAAATCGGCGTGATTTGCCAGCATCTTGTTAATTCATCACGTTCGTGCGTATCCAGGAGGTAGCTATCTAAACTATAAGCTGGTGCAATATAAAGTGTATGATGAATCCTTAAGAATATCATTATACAACAGTACTTTTTCACTCACAATAATACAAGAGTGCAATATGTCAGATAAGAATATTTATAATAAAAGTAATTTGATTTATTCTCATTGGCTGTCTTCTCTTACGCAGCTGATGAAAAATTCCGTCAAACCAACTGAGTGACATACCCTAACCTGAAAGTTGAGGTTAAATGTAGTCTACTTTGCTAGCTGGTCAATTGTTCTTTGTCAAAGTGCTAATGGAAATACGAGTGGAAACGATACGTAACTTATTAGTCCCTCGTGAATCAAGTTTTGACCTTTTTTTAATTCATTTCTACTGGGAGTTATTATCATGGAACTGTTTTTGACTTGCAGTATGAGAACTCCCAAGCAGGAGTAAATTAATGAACATGTACATAAAATATACATTTATTGACGACACTACTGATAGCATAATAGAAGACTCGCGCAATCATTGCATGTGTTCCTCCAATCTGTATCCTTAAAAACATTTTTAATAATAACCACTTGCAAAAGTTTTAGTTCATAAAATAAGGTATTTGTATATTACAACCGAAATTATCCACCCATTCAGTTAATTAGTGGATCTATAATAAAAAAGTAAAGAAAAACCTTTTCCAAAAAAAGGAAGTAAATGTAGGAATAGCTAATATCAATCCTTCAAAAACAATGCAAACAAGATAGTAGGGATGACATTTGTATCATCCCTATATAAGTAACACAGGCAAACAGTGTAATAGAATGTTAACAGACAAAAATAGAATAAATTAAACTCAATTGTGATTGAATAGTTATATGTTAATTCTAGCCTGGACTATTGTGTAGGGATGATGCAAATGTCATTCCTACTTTTTTCTTTGCATTGTTTTTGAAGGACTGATATTAGCTATCCCTACATTTACTTTTTTTTAAAGGTTTTCTTTACTTGTTTGATTGTTGTTTTTTTAATGCAGTGTTTCAATAGACATAGGAAGATTGCACTCATAACCAAGTTATAAATACAATGAGGTTCCAACTGTAATATTTATTGTTTATCTATTATTGGTTGATAATTCCTGTTTCATTCTGTACTTAAGCTTTTTAAAGGAACAAAAATTTCTGTAAAAAAGCAAACTTCAAGAGATAATGATAAGATCGCTTAAACTAGAATTATGATTTATTAAAATGACCACTAGTTATTACTAATACTTATAAAAGTGGATACTCCGTTTGAAACTATGTTACCTCGGTGAAATTCGTTGACACTATTGTTTTGATTTTTGAGTTATCATGTAGTAAAAAAGAAGCAGAAGAAAAAAGAACAAGCGATTTAAACTTTTTGCTATGATATTTACAGACATTCCCACAACTTGTGATTCAGTCATTACAGAGACATTGTTATGAACGGAAACATTGTGTAGTACTGTAAAGTTCTAATGACCTCTTAAGGAGATATTTAAAATACCATTTCGATGAACAATCTGAGCCATCCTTACACAGGCAGTGCTACCGTCTGCCTGATAAACTTCATTTTAAAATTAGTTTTGCAGTATAAACATATGTTTTAACCTATGAATTAGTCAACAGTTTTATAACATACTATATGGTCCAAAAGTACGTTGCACAAGAGCAGTAGATTAAATTTAAGTGTTAAAATGATATATCCATTAGTTTATTGTTTTAGTAAATTTAGCTCCTAAGCCTCAAATCCCTTTTAACGGAATCCTAAACATTGATAAGGACATCCTAGAATATAGCATTGAATTAAGATTTGAATTAAATACAAATGTTGATGGTACATATGAGACTTGGCTACCTTTCGGCTTTTACCATTAAATAAAAATAATATACGAACCTCACAGTAAGCCTCTTATCTAAATCAATACATTTTTATTTTAACCAAACGTATAACACCAAAAATAGTTTCCAAAATAGAGGTTTTGCCGATTAGGTCATAGTTAAGCAAGTAAAAACTTAACATTAACACACTAGAGTGCAAACTGTTGCATCTGTATACGTTTTAACTTTTAAAAATATTATTGCATAAGTTAAGCAAAGTTTCAAGTTTATGTTGACAAATGACGAAATTATCATATCTTGAGGAGAAAGGAAATAACTGAAAAAGGGTTAAAAATAAACCTGTTTAACTTTAGATACGTTAGCATGAATAACGATTAATTTAAGACAGATCTTATTAGTTATAAGTGACCTTTGAAAGACAGATTATGTTAGCTGAAAAATGGTTAAAAATAAACCTGTAACTTTAGATGCGTTAGCATGAATAACGATTAATTTAAGACAGATCTTATTAGTTCTAAGTTACCTTTGAAAAACAGATTATATTCACTGTAAATTGCCTTTGCAAAACAGACCTTAATGGGAGTAAGTTGTCTTTGTAAGACAGATCTTATTGACAGTAAAGTGCCTTGGTAAGACAGATCTTATTGTGTGTAAGTTGCCTTTGTAAGATAAATCTTATTGGTTGTATCTTGATAAGAGAGATTATAATTATTGGCTGTTAGTTGCCTTTGTAAGATAGACCTTATTGATTGTAAGGTGCCTTTGTAAAATAGACCTTATTGGTTGTAAGTTCCCTTTTTAAGCTAGACTTTATTGGTTGTAAGTTACCTTTACTCATGAATTAAGTTTAACTTTCAGTTCCATTTTAAGGAGAATAACTTTGAATACATTTTGCATTTATTTTTTACAGAATTATGATGCATCCTATACCCTGTGTAAAGATTAACTAATTTTATTGATTCACGTCACATGTCAAGTTAAATTATTCTTTAATGCAAGTCATTCATAAAACACATATAAACATATTTCTAATGAAAAACAAAAAAGCAACTTTAAAAATTAAGAGCGTACTGAACGTCAAAGTAAGTAAAATATTTTAAATGATTAAAAGTAAATTAAATTTTGCTTTTGTCCAAAGGTAACTACGGTTAACGTTCCACAAATCCGATTTTAATGAATGGGAAAATTTAGCATAACAAAGGCAGCAGTTTCTACCCGAAAACTGACAATAATAACTTAAAATGACCTGAATCAGTATTTTGTTGTTTTTACTTAAATTAATAATGCGTTTAAAATTTTCGAAATTCGCATTTCAAATTTTCTCTCTAAACCGAAGATGTTCGAGGGAGAATAATATTTTGAATTTTATTTTGTTGACTTGTTGTCTAACTTGCTGACTTTCGTCAAGTATTTTGGCGCATTTTTCTTTGTCTTTTTCATCGAAATATCATTCAGATCTATGATCATCCTGTGTTAATTTTCATGACACCGAAATTATCAGTAACTTCTGATCAAAGCAAACTAATTACATAGTTCAGAACTAAAACTAAACCTGGTAAATAATAAAGGTAATTTAAATATGCTGGTGTAACTAAAGGTATGCAATGTCATAAAACAAAAATATATGATTAAAATACGTCAATTGGGTATTCTTGCTGTTATTGATATTTTTTGGCCGTAATATCTTTCAAGGATCGACTAATTTAGATTGTTTGTTTGTTTTGAATTTCGCCCAAAGCTACACAAGGGCTATCCGCGCTAGCCGTCACTAATTTAGCAATGTAAGACTAGAGGGAAGGCAACTAGTTATCACCACCCACCACCAATTCTTGGGCTACTCTTTTACCAACGAATAGTGGGATTTACCGTCACATTATAACACCCCCACGGCTGAAAGGGCGAGCATGTTTGGTGTGAGAGGGATTCGAACCCGTGACCTACAGATTACGAGTCGAGTGCTTTAA
>NW_013665965.1:378932-412403 GCF_000517525.1 Limulus polyphemus | reverse complement strand
CTAGTTTTATTTAAGAAAGGACATGTATCGCTGACGTTCCTCGGGAAGAATTTATACCGAAAATTAACAAACGACTAGAGACGTAACAGTATACATTCTAGACGGGCGATACGCCTAAAAGAGCGTGTTGAGTGTAAATTAACCTCGTGAGACAATAACAAGTATTTTTGTGTGTGAAAATGTATACATTCTAGACGGACGATACACCTAAAAGAACGTGTTGAGTGTAAATCCCTATTTTTCTTCATCGATTTTTAGTTCGCGTATTTACATCATTTGTGCAAACATGCATTGAACAAAATGCTGAAATAGATATCAGCCGCTCAGAAAAGCTCGTGTGCTTGAATACACGTCCTAAGCCTAATCTAACGTTGCTTGAATACACGTTCATTAGCAAGATACAAAATAAAGATAGGAATACACACAAATATATATTTATCCACGAATCGGCGTTGTTTTCTCAGTGCAAAAAATAAAACTACATAATGAGCTATCTACACTCTAACCCACAGCGGGGAATCGGATTCCAAATTTTTTATTTGTAAACCCGGAGTCTTATCGCTGACCCACTTGAATATTTTAAGTATAAAGGATATATTGAGAAAGTAATATAATTTGCCATTTTAAACGCAACAATATAGTGGCATGGCAAAGTTCACTAAAAGAGTCAGAGCAAAAATAGAATGTTTAATTAAACTAAGAAGAACCATCCGGCTAAATATTTATATGAATAAAGCTTAGTTTCCGAGTGGTATTACAAGTTAATGTCCTCTTGGTTTGTATTTTGCGGTGGAACCAGAAATTGTTGATCCAAAACCTGCATTTTAAGTTTGTTTATTGAATGGCAAACAAATATAAAAAAACGAAATTTAGATCTTTGTCAAAGTAAAAAATCAACCATTTATTCCATATCAAACAATGTATAACGATTATTGTCTTATTTTCTTGATACCGTCTAGAATATGTTGCTCTAGTCTTACTTTGTTAACTTATGTAGGGGTAATTTCTACTTGTTATAGGCTTAGGTAACAATTATATGTAACGATTACGTTAAATGAACTACAGAGCCCATCTCTGTAATGTTTGTTTGTTTTTGAATTTCGCACAAAGCTACACGAGAGCTATCTGCGCTAGCCGTCCTTAATTTAGCAGTGCAAGACTAGAGGGAAGGTAGCTAGTCATCACCACCCACCACCAACTCTTGGGCTACTCTTTTACCAACGAATAGTGGGACGATGAGCGTAGTTCATGAAACTGTTTGGTAAAATACTTGGTGCATAGGGACTGATGAGCGTATTTCATGGAACTGTTCGGTAAAAAGTCATGGTGCATCCTTCAGTTCTGCAGATCTGAAGCAGAGAATATCCCTAAGCGTAGACTATGATCAACTAGGAAGAAACAGTAACAAGGTCGCTTTTCCCTCATGGTGTAAAGAATGAGCTAATACACTTTAGTGACATTTATAGGGATTATTACATACAGGGTGATGGTGGGGAGTTATTAAGAAGTGAATAGATGTATTGCCGAAAAACTTTATGTAGACAGACATTTATAATTCTGAAGTATTTTTACGTGACAACTTATGACTGAAAATACTGTTAACATAATTCGTAAAAATGAAGTATGCCATGTGGCTATTTTTTTATGACAAGACATCAGAGCTTTGATTTGTTGTATAACTGTCACTTGCGGAATTATCATCCTGACAAAATATATATATGTACAAATTGAAACATTTTTTTTTATAATAATGTCGTTTTTCCTTTCGTTCTTCTGCTTCGTAATACAATGTAAATTTACCTACTTACATTTTAACAAATTAAAGGTTTTAACGTGTATATTTTTGCGACTTCTATTGATTTCGCTAAAAAAATAAAGCATATATTTTTTCAGAATCTATTAGTCTAATATATCGTGTTTTTGTTTCTCATAGCATGATACAATATAAGAAATAAAAAAGAACAACTTCGTAACCTGAAGGAAGATCAACTGGAATTGTAATTTACTGCGTGTTATCAACGTTTTGACTATTATTGTATCTCGCTGCTATCCAGTTGAAAGTTAAGGCGGTCAATCTCTATATGATATAGTGATACTTTTAAGTATGATACCAGCACTTAGAGAATAAAACCAAGTACGTGTGTTCTACAGAATCAGAAAAGTCTTCAAACTGTCCGAGCTTATCAACACTTTTATAGGAACCGATTTCAGATACTTAGGTTTTCAATATAAATCAGTTAGAAACCAATGGACCTGAAGTTTTTATAGTCTATGTGTGTCTAGTTGTGCATGATTCGTGCTTAACTATTTTAACCTAGGCACTATAGTGACGAACTGTTGATGAGGGTTAATAAAAGTAATGAAAGACCATCACCAACCCCCCGATACTCTGAGATCAGCGCCGTACTTTACGGTTGACTGTAAAAATACAGATGACAATAAACTTATAAATTATTTTTGATCGATGTGTTCCATTACCTACTTAGAATTAGTTCGTAACTTTTGAACCGATATTTTAATTTGAATGGATAAACAAAATGTTGCTACTTGCTATATTTTACCTCAACACTCAAATCATGGTATATAAACAGTGATCAGTATTTATTTTAACCCTAAGAAACTCGAAGAAAGAGATTCTGGTAATCTAAAAAATTAACCAAAGCAAACTCCGTTATAAAGTAATTTCCCATATATAACTCTACAAAGTTATCCTGGTGAAAAACTAGGAAACTATTCACGGTATGTTATTTGATAGATACAGTCTCATAACGCATGATTTTCAAGGACCTCACATATCTTTCGGAAATTTATTAGTTTATGTAAATTTTTACCGTATTATATCCCGGCATTAGTGTAATATGGTAATAGATAAATAGATACGATATTGCTGAAGCAAAAAAAAAAAAGTCAGCATCATAAAAATATTCCTCCATAACATGGACTTGTAAAAACCAATTTATAAATTAAATTGTTATGTAGATAGAGTCGAGAATGCTAAGAGAATACAGTTTAAAAATACAGTTATATTTTATAGTTAAAGGCCTCCGCGTTCCATGAATATTAGAACGTTTGTAGACCTTGTATTTATTTATTTCGTTTGTCTTAAAAACGTATGAAACTAATCAATTTAAAGTTATGGTTTTGGAATTTGTGTAAAAAATATACGAAACATAAACAACGTTGAAAGTAGGACAAATCCTTAATTTTGCTACCTAACGTGCATGTTTCTAAAGTGGTTAACCTCCATGCTGTATTTTCTTCAAATTTAATAAACTAAAGAAGATGCAAAATATTTGCAAGACAGGCTTGTAGGATAGACTTCATTTTTGTTTTCCAATACGTTAATTTCCCAAGTCGTTTACTTATATCATACCATCCCTCTCGTTATGTTTTCCCTATTTGATCATGTCTGCTGCAGGAAGTCAATGAAGAGCAGGGACGGAGAGTTCAGTTTTCCACCCTACACAGTGCAAAGTATTTAATTCTTTCTCACAAAAAATTGCAAAATGAAAATGTTTCTAAAATATTAAACTAGATTTTTTTTAAATTCTGGAAACTAGACCAATGTGCACACAAACTGTAGCATGAATTCGACAAACTTCAAGATTTTTGTCGTTGTTTTTAAAGAGGCGAGCAAGATAAAAACATTCTTCACTATATCATTTGTACTGCAAGATTTTTCAGCACAAATAACTTTTTACCGTCGACAAACGGAACAAAGGGCTGGAAACTTCTGTAAGCACCTTTAATTCAATATTAATCAACAGATCATCTTGAGGTATTTCAACATGGAAAGAATTAGTATTTCGACTGAAAACGGATCAAACAGTCGGCATGGAAAAACAAGATAAGGGGTATTGACAAGCTGAACTTGAAAGATTTATTGCTCTTCGAAAATTCAAACTCATAAGCAGGGGGAAAAGGGATTTATAATGAGCTAATCAGCTGATGTCCAACAAGATCCAGATATTTCGAGTATCATTCGACTGTGCTGGACTTCACCCAGTTATAAGATCACACAAAAGAGAAGAGAATGATAATATGTTTTGTAACAATTACTGAGGCATCTGTGTCTGAAAAATGAAATCAGTGTCACGGATTTTTGCCGTTGCACAACACACGTAGTGGCAGCATGAACTAAGTTTTTCTTAAAGAAATAACGTGTAAGAGTTATAAAAGAGTATGATGACGAAGTAAACATAAAAGACAAAAAGAACTGTGTTCAAAAAGGAAGTAGAAGCTTAAATTCGAAAGCTTTTTTGTTTTTATTTCATGCAATGTACACTCCCCGAATTTCAGTTTTGAACGATGCAGCCAACTGTTGCACTGAGGCCTTGAGTGGCGTTCTTTGACTTCATTCAAAGCATATACGCCTGTATTTCTACTTGAACTTATCGGTGGGAAGTATTGCTACAGCATGTTTTCCAATTACGTGTGAAGCCATTGAGTGACACGCGATGGTAAACTGGATGTGATGTTGTTCGTGCACTACAAAAGCATGACTGGAAAAGGTCTACGATGCACTATTTGGACTGACATCAATTTCGATCAAGTATAAAATTGCAGAAAAATTGGACTTGAAACAAACAGTGTGCGATTTCGCCTCAATGAAAGTAAGAAAAATGAAATTTCCGTAATCGTACAAGCTTGAACTGTCAGGGTAATCACGTTACGATAACTTTTTCTCAGGATTTAATTAGTAAGTATAAATAAAAACATTTTATTTACAGTATTACGGATTTGAAAGTAAAATTCGAAATGGGGAGAGGCAGACTGAAACTTTTCTTAGCGCCAGGCTTTAATATCTAAAGTAACAGCGAGAAGTATGGGAGTATGTTAGATATCCCACTTAGTAGTTTTCGGCTTAAATACGAATAAACAAACAAAAGTTTACAATACTGGAGAAATGTTTAGTAAAAAAAAGGAGTTTTTTATGGACTTTGATATATTTATGAACAAACTTAAAAACACAAAACATTGTTAGATATTAAGAATTTTGTACTTGAATACCTAACAACGACACGAAGTTTAACTGCCTCATTAACTAAGAAAATATAATAAACAACAATAATGTGTATCTATTATCATATATATTAGATCACTGATAGGCTTTTCCAGGGACAGGAAGTCAATAACAGTACATAAAGTAACTTACTAATTTTTATGTGCTTTTTTTTTAAGTGCTATTATATTTTATTCTTAATTACAGGGGCTCGGCATGGCCAGGTTGTTAAGGCACTCGACTTGCAATCTGAGGGTCGCGGGTTCGAATCTCTGTCACACCAAACATGCTCGTCCTTTCAGCCGTGGGAGCGTTATAATGTGACGGTCAATGATAGATTAGAGGGTTGTTGTTAAGCACAAAGCTACACAATGGGTTATTTGTGCTCTGCCTACCACGGGTATCGAAACCCGGTTTCTAGCGTTGTAAGTCCACAAACATACAAAAATAAATCAGTACCGATCTTTTTGTGCATAAAATGTGTGTAGTTTAAGTCACTTTAAGTATCTTATTTATTTTTATACAAATGTTCAACTTCTAACTGGATGGGTTGAAGAAACATAAGAGTCAATTAAACTCCTATAAATTCCTGAAATATAGTCCAACCATTTTGAATTGGAAAATCTAAGAGCGTATTGGGGTACATACATAATAATAATAGTGTCAATCTGCTACAAGCCTAAGCACCCTTTTCTAAAAAAATTGTACCCCACTCCGAGAATTTCCGAATAATTTCAAACATACACCGAAAGTAGAGCGGGATTAATTAAACAGCAGAGTAGGCAGTTGCCTATGAGCCCACGGTATCAAGTAGTGCGTAGTGGTTATGCTTTTGGTTATAATGGTTTTCTCAGACATATTTTAAGTGTAAATTTGTAGTGTTTTAAAATCATTTTGATGGGTAAAATTTCAATGAAATAAAAAGAGGGCATGTGAAGAAAGGAAATCCCACAGATCTGACCTATGACCCCACTGTGATCTTAATTTACACTAGAAACTTGAAATTGGAAATCAGCATAAAGTTGATTTTAGTCTACAAACACCTAGACGTGTAGATGAGTTTAAGACATATTATTTCAAAAGGATAAAGATTAATTAGGCAAGTATGAGAATTAAAATTAATTAGAGCAATAAGTACGAATTTAGAACAAATTATATTTTAAAATACGGTAAAAGTTTCACACCAAGACGTTGAATTTAAGCTTTCTCAAGAAATGAAAGTATGTATTGCACAGCTCATCTCCTTCATTTTGAACAACTTATTTCTGTTCAGTAATTCCTTAATGTTATATTTAAAAAGTTTATTAAGATTATAGCCATTAAGCTTAGCTCTCCATTTAATGAAAATAACTTGGACCGTCTATTAGTACGTACAAGCACAATGTGCCATCGTTATTACTACTGTTCGTAGAGCTTAAGGTGAACAGCATTTAAGAATTCAAATGAGTCTGGTAACTACATCTCGAAAACTAGCTTTGAACTATCAAAATTCTTCTCCTAAAAGTGTAAGTTTTTTTTCCTTTAATAAACTTTATATATATATACATTTTTTATCAACATGTTTTATGCGTTCCCAGAAATTATTCATTTTATTTAATCTTAGGCAGACTTTGAGTTATCAAACAACAAGAATTTCTTAAGAACTTTTCTTTGCCAAGAACAAAATTTCGACATCAACGAACGAGCTCGTTTAATGTTGTCTATTGATTCAATTAATCTTTTGTGACGTCGGTTCGCCGATGAGCCCTCTACCGGTCTACATAACGTCACTAATCAGTCCAATGTGATCAGACAGCTTACATCTGATTTAATTTTTAGTCTAAGAATTGCTGCAAAAGAAGACAGACCGTGCGAGTTTAATAAGACTCTTTTAACCTGTCATTTGAATCCGAACTTAACACAAGATTTATAACCATTGTTATGATTCAAACATTAGATAAATGCAATAATTCAATTCAACTTAATTTTACAGGAACTTTTTAGACAATAAAAAATGTTGTAGATTTTCTTGTAAAAATCTAAATACAATTAACCAGCCCGTTTTAATCGAAGACGCAGACACATATGGCAAATTTCATAAAGCCTTAGCTTCATTACTATAGGCAAGAATCCCATAATATATCAGCTTTAATGTTACAGGTAATAATCCCATAATATCTCAGCTTCAATATTACAGGTAATAATCCCATAATATCTCAGCTTTAATATTACAGATAACAATCCCATAACACCTCAGTTGCATTACTATAGACGAGAATTCCATAATATCTCAGCTTCAATATTATAGACGATAATCCCATAACACCGCAGTTTTAATATTCTAGACGAGGATCCCATAACTACAGACGAGGACCTCGTAACGCTTCAGCTTTATTTCTATAAATAAAAATCCGATCGTAAGGCCTCAGTTTCATTATTAAAAACGTGAAATAATTTTAAAAATTTCCTAACATATATTCAGAACAAAATTAAGTCTCACCACATTATTTTAACACGATGCTAAATTATGTTAAAAAGTTAATTAATGTAACTTTTTATGTTTCCTGTAGTTATATTAATCACTTTGCGAACCAAACAATAAAAAGCAAAAGTCAATAACTTTTCCTCCCAGATGCGCTGTTTAAAAGTAACGCACCATTTTATCTTTTATAGCTATTGGAAAATGACGAGAAACGTCCAACTACCGCAGAGCCTAATAGACCGCTTTATTGAAAAGATGCGTTTAATATAACATCATTAATTGCTTGTGACAAACTGATACGCCAATAAACGGTTTTATTAGAACATAGAGGCGTATTCAATAGAATCGATAGATGTGACTGCAATGAGCTGTTAAACGTGTCCGTCATTGGTGCAACAGAATTTATCAAATCCTGAAATGAGAGCAATAACGCAAACTGTGATATATAGTATATCGATGGAAGATGAGAAACCATCAAACCAGCAATGGATAAGGCATTACATACCAGAAATGTTGGTTTCACATCTCAAGATATCGGTTTTAATGCTGGAGTAATAAAGAGGCAGTGTGTATCTACTAGATTAAGGGGAAAATGGTTCAAAAAGTGATGTAAAAATGGTTCAAAAAGTAATGTATATCCCAAATTACCAAATACGAGGTTACTTTTAACAGTCTAGAGTAAGTTATAAAATCATACAAGTTTCACGACTACTTTCTTTCGCTTGAGTAATTTATAAGAAATGTAAAGAAATATCTGAATATTTCTATAGAATAATAAGCGTCTTTCGTGAAACTGTTCAGTCAAAGTCTTGTTCCATATGAATCGATGAACGTATTTCATAAAACTATTCGGTAAAAGTCATGGTACATATGGACTGATGAAACTATTTGGTAAAAGTATTATTCCATATGAATCGATGAACGTATTTCATAAAACTATTCGGTAAAAGTCATGGTACATATGGACTGATGAAACTATTTGGTAAAAGTATTGTTCCATATGAATCGATGAACGTATTTCATAAAACTATTCGGTAAAAGTCATGGTACATATGGATTGATGAAACTTTTTGTTAGACGTCTTGGTGCACATAGACTGATGAAACTTTTTGTTAGAAGTCTTGGTGCATATGGACTGATAAGCGTAGTTCATGAAACTGTTTGGTAAAATACTTGGTGCATATGGATTGATAAGCGTAGTTCATGAAACTGTTTGGTAAAATACTTGGTGCATAGGGACTGATGAAACTTTTTGTTAGAAGTCTTGATGCACATGGACTGATGAAACTTTTTGTTAGAAGTCTTGGTACATATGGACTCTTCTAAGGTAGGTACGGTTATGCGCTCATAACCCTTTTTTGTACCTTTGCGCAAACATACTGAAATAATGAAGTTTATATGGTTAAAAATAACAATATCGTGTATTCGAACATTTAAAAATCATTCAACTATGATCAAATTACATAAACATAACTATAATGATAAAAATGTCTAATTCACAAATTTTTAAATCTCCCATATCCCAATATATAGGAGCTGTTTAAAATGTTGTTCTGTGTACAAAAGTTTAAACAAAATATTAATATAATCAAGATGTATAGGAGCGATAAATAAACTTCATTTATGTATAGTTACTTGTTTAATACAATAAACTTAAAAACCCTCATACTGAATAATTGTATGCTTTTTTGGTGAGCTTATAGATCTCGTTCTATTTTAAATATCCCTCTACTATCTAATGTGATATGACCTGATGGTTAGGACACTCGACTCGCAATCCGAGGGTCGCAGGTTCGAACCACCTCCTCAAACATGCTCGCCCTTTTAGTCGTGGGAACGTTATAAGTTACAGGTTCTATATATGGTTCTACCAAGATCTATGTGTTTATATCAAAACTAATCTTACTTGTACAAACCCCGTATATGTTTTCGCTAGTCAAATGAAATGGAAAACAACTGGGTATTTTTACCATAAATTCATTTTCTAGTTTGTAGTCTATAGTCTATATAAAACTCTGGCTTTCATGATTTGTACTTACTGATAAAATTCTGGTGGTAATTACTTTGTTATATTTTCTACTCTCTTGTATTCACCTACTATGAAATACATTTATCAGTTCGTAAAGTTTCAAGGTTGTAACATTCTATGTCTATAGTTGTCTTACTACTGGTGCATTTGTTCTTAAAATTCCTTGTGCAATTTTAAGATTTTATCACAACACTGCTGTGGAGCAGATACCACAAGACCTACCGTTGCCTTTAAGCCACGTAGAAAGTTCTACCTTGAAAACCTTGTTACGCAAGCCTGTAGAAACACAATTAGCTACTTCTTTTGTGCCAGAAATCGTGTTATCAGGCATGGCCTTTTACTACAGGCCTATCCCAAACTTAATTCACACTGTAAATCTTCCGATTCTAAAGTATCAATAAAAGTTTCGTTATCATACCAAGATGCACGTGTAACTTATAAACATTCACAAACTCAAAGCAAATGTGTGTACTCAAATACGTTTTCCTCATTGGATTTTTGTTTAAACCAATTACAGCACGGTGTAAATACTTGAATCTATTTATATCCAATTAATCTGTAAAAAAAACTCCTAAACATATACACTGTATTGTTTGTTTGTTTGTTTTGAATTTTGCCCAAACTATTCGAAGGCTACCAGCGCTAGTCGTTCCTAATTTTGTGATAGACTAGAAGGAAGGCAGCTAGTCAGCACCATCCACCGCGAACTCTTGGGTTGTTATTTATTAACGAATAATGGGATTGACCGTCACAAGAACATACTTGCGAAAAATTAAGTTTGGAGACGGCTTGAATGGATAGTGAAAGAAACTTTATAACAAATGTACAACGTTTCAACAAGCTTATGCCATCATCATATGTATTTTTTATTTATTTTACTTATTCAACTTCTAAAAAGTGGGTTCCTAGTCATCGCTATTTTCCGGAAAAAAAAAGACCGTAGATGGCGATGCAATGCGACTTTTGTAGCTATATTTGCTTATCATGTGACGTCATTAGCTCATTCATTTACTCACCGATTAGTAGGACTGTCATAACAATTGAATGATAATACTTGAGCAGAAAGATTTATATTCAGCATTAGGGATGATGCAAGTCCCTGAGTCAGTTGTGGAAATAAAGAGCACGTTGAACATTTGATGTGACTTGCAGTGGTAATAATGTATTCTTGAGATCAGGTACAATTTCACCGTATTTAAAGGCGACTTTACATCGCCACCTATAATATATTTGATTTATAAATGTGATTTGTATATATTATATATTTTCACAAACCTCGACTAATGTTCAATGCTGTAGACTGCATGGTTTCTCCCATTATCTGTATGCGTATATCCAACTTATCTAGCGCTAGTCCTGTACATAGCAATAAATTTATACCACATGTTGAGATAAAATTGTAGCCTGGAAAATTTAAGGATGCCATCAACACTGTGAATATTGAGATAAAATTATACCCTGTAGAGTATAAGGATACCATCAACACTGTGAATATTGAGATAAAATTGTACCCTGTAGAGTATAAGAATGCCATCAACACTGTTAATGTTGAAATAAAATTGTACCCTGTAGAGTATAAGAATGCCATCAATACTGTTAATGTTGAAATAAAAGTGTAACATATAGAGTATAAGGATGCCATCAACACTATTAATGCTGAAATAAAATTGCACCCTGTAGAGTGTAAGGATGCCATCAACACTGTTAATGTTAAAATAAAATTGTACCCTGTAGAGTATAAGGATGCCATCAATGCTTTTAATGTTGTTAATAGCGGTGTTTAATTTCTTATATAAGCGTTTTTGACAGTCATGTCGTTAATTTCAACGTTTTAAGTTTCATCTCACACTAAAAGGATATAATAATGTAAAACGCGTATACTTCATCTATCTCAAAATATTGTCTTTTCAGTTGTGGCAAACTACTTTTTGTTGCTTTTATTTTAAATATTACTTCATAAATATTGTTAAATTTTATTAGCTGCATCCTTCACAATCAAACCAAATCACTCCTCTTTTAATATTTACTAGGTGTTTCATTCTAAAAAATCATGATTTCGCTGCTGAACCGGTAAAAGTGATTGCTTACTTATCTTTTGTATTTATTTTATTTTTAGAGAAACACTGTTTATTAATTAATACAGGGCTGTATTATTTTCGTTAGTATCGAAATGTTTCTACTGTTTCTATTGATAATAACACTAATCATTTGTTTGCTATGGACCAGTATTTAGGTGAATTTCTTATACGAGTGTAGAATTCATGAATAGGTAGTTTTAGGCTAACAAATGTAATGAATATGTTGAGTAGTAAGTTATAAAGAAACGTTTGTAAATGTGGAAAGTAACATCGTAACTACGATAGCCTATCCAACCTGAGCTATAAATCATTGATTATTTGTAAAGCCCTCGTACCCACGCGTATATATGTATGTACATTATTATGGCAATTACTATTAACCTTCGCAGTATTTCATTGTTCACTTACAAACTCGGAACTAAATACTAAGTTTCATTGCGTGTTATTGTATTGTGAATAGGAGCAGCAATGGCCTTATGGTTAGCGTTTTGGGCTGGGGGTCGAAGGGTTCGAAGCTAGAGACGTGATACCCGTTACAAAAGTGACATTCAATCCTATTATTTAGCTCAAGGAACCGGACAAAGCCTTTCTGACAGCGGGTGTGATGCTGTTTGCTGGCTTGCTACCTTCTGCTAAGTTTAATAGTTCAAAATTAGGGACAGCTATACGTGATCCTAGAGGTCTCTGACCTGATTCTTATTCGCATAAGGTGTCCTTCAGATTGGGAATTACAATTATATTTTTTCATCAAAGCAGCTACGTCGATGCTGCTTGCCTATACCTCATTACATTACAATTAACATAGACTGAAGTTTTAAATTCGTTGACGGGCACGTCAGAGCAATAAGTCGTTGTTGTTGCTATTTTAGTGCAAAGCTACACAATGGGCTAACTGCAAGCTATCCACCAGGGGGAGAATCGAACCTCGGATTTTTTTGTTGTAAGTTCATAAAATCACCACTGACTCTCTAGAGAACAACAATAATATTTTAAAGGTTTA
The DNA here is from genome assembly GCF_000517525.1 of Limulus polyphemus. Lineage (NCBI taxonomy): Eukaryota > Metazoa > Arthropoda > Merostomata > Xiphosura > Limulidae > Limulus > Limulus polyphemus. Next base: position 399,833 of record NW_013665965.1, on the reverse strand, counting down.
AACAAAAACAAAAAAAACTAGATGGTTCAGTTAAAATATATTAAAGAAAAACGAAGAGTTAAAATTATAGTAATATAGTAAGTTCGACTTTTCGATTCCAAAATTGGAAAGTTATTTAATAAAGTCAAACAATTATTACAGCTTTTTTTTTTTGAAATAGCAACTTAATGTATAATAAAACTGATATTTTTTTGACATGAAATCGATTTCTCTGGCAAAGAGAATCTAAACTTATTATTACTTCGTTTATCCGAGTGTAAAAAAAATGTCAATAGTATATTAAGGCTATGTTGTATATTTAAAGTTAGTGAAAATATCGTGACAAAAACGATTTAGTTCTAGTTGGAAGTTGTTTGTTTGTATTGTTTGGTGAATTTCTTATAGAACTAATAAATTCAACATTAAACTGAGTTATGTCGAGTCAGACACTACATTATTTTTCATGCTGACAGAGACGTAAGTATTGATTTTCGTCAGCAGAGACACAATCTAATATTGTTTACAGAATGCTCCGATTTTACGCCCAAATATAAAAAAAAAACTTTCAAAGAGCATCGCTTGCGGGAAGCTCCTAATTTATATTGTCTGTTTTGTTTTACCATAATCCGCTGTGTCCAACAAGATGGCGAACAAGTGACTTACTTAAAAGTAAGATGGCGAGATAAAAAACTGCCACGTATGATGAATAATTCAAAATTATGATTTCCTTTCTTGGTAAATCTGACGAAGATTTTGAATAATTTACACTTATAATTAACATCTATAATTTACACCAATATAAGCTTATCTTACTCACTTAATATTTGCTGATGATTATAGTTACTACTTTAATCTCGAAATTAAGAGTATTCATCTTTGTCTTTTACTATTAAGAATAATTAGACAAGGATTAGAAAACAACTACTTGAAGTAGTTTGATTTTATTGGCATAAATCCTTGCAGCTCAGCCATTTAACTATGTACCTTTTATCATAAGTTTGTTTATTTGTTTGAAGTTAAGTACAAAGCTACACAATAGGCTATCTGTGCTCTGTCCACCACGGGTATCGAAACCCGGTTTCTAGTGTGGTAAGTCCGCAGACATACTGCTCTGCCACTGGGAGCTTTTATCACAAGAAAGTTTGATGTATGAGCTATAGCTACAATTCATTAATTCTAATCTCGGCTTATTTAATAACAGATATAACCATTTATGTTATAGTTATAGCTAACTGTAGGCAACTTGCTTACTATTAGTGATATTTTACGTTAAGTTGCGGTCTAATGATTTGTTATAGTCTCGCTTGTTGTCCATTATAATGATTACTTTTTATATTTGTTTGAAATTAGCAATGATGCACACTGTTATCGACGTTATATAATTAGTATGCAGAGCACTTGATGAGAGAGGTAATTACTGATACAGAAGGAATCAAGGTTAACGGAAATAGAATCTATAATCATATGTATTCTGATGACACATCATTTAAGGGTGAATCTTGGGAAGAGATACAACGATTACAATATGTTGATAAAGGGAAACATTGTAGACTCAGAATAAATGCCAAATACAATTAAGACAGTGATAATTTCACGATCTGAGGAAGGTCCTAAAATATGGCTCGAAGTGGAAGGTAAAGAGTTGGAACAAGCAGAGGAGTTTAATTATTTAGGGACGAATGTCAGTATAATGATGATGGCAATTTAGAAAATAGATAAAGATAGGCATTGCAAAAAGCAGAAATCTTCAGTCTTAAAGGAATGCCCAGGTGAGATATCAAACTAGAATTTAAGAAGGGGCTACTTATGGTCAGTCCTATTCTACGGGATGGAAACATGAACCCTGCTTGCTGAAACAAAAATACAGTTTGAAACATTTGAAATGTGATGTTATTGATGAATGATGGAGTAATGAGGAAGTAATGGAATGTGCAAAAACATATAAATACAACTGATGATATATATATATGGGAAACGGAAGATGCGCTACTTTGGGCATTCGATCAGCTCTGAGGGAAAGTTGGCAGAAATCCTGATGGGTAAAATTAAAGGGAGAAGAGTGAGAGGCAGACAAAGACGCGCTTGGCTCGATGACGTTACAAATGGGATTAGAGATGAAAATCTTGAACTAGGAAAGCTGGCAGAGATCCTGATGGGTAAAATTAAAGGGAGAAGAGTGAGAGACAGACAAAGACGCGCTTGGCTCGATGACGTTACAAATGGGATTAGAGATGAAAATCTTGAACTAGGAAAGCTGGCGTGAAATAAAAAACAGTGAAAGACTATAGTCGTCGACCTTAGGAATTGGGGGGGGGGACACCATGCCTGAATGATTGAGAATTAGCAATATGTAGGTTAACAAATAAGTGTATTATTTTTAAATTTTCTAATTAAAAAGTTTGATCAGATGAATTACTAATTTAGTCTCTAAGTACCCAAAATATATTTCTAACTATTTCAGTAATCATTCAGTTAATTTTCTATCATTTTACTTGTTTCGGGTAGGCATCTGCAATAAGTGCTGTGACTTTTTAATGAAAACCAATATAATGGTCTTACTTATAAGATGTCTATTTCGGAAGGTGATACAAGTCCCACAATGATCCAACCACCTTCCAACGTTCAGATTTCACAATTCCAAATGAACACATTATATTCCATCTATAACTATGTTTTCCAATGAAGTGTAAAACGTCGTTAAATTGCTTTATCTTTTTCATATTCTCCATAGGTCAATCAAGTGGGGTAAGACAAAATGAATGGATGGAAACAAAGAATGGACATTCCAATAAGCGGTCTAACTCAAGACAATACCATACCATAGCAGGACACTTCATCCCCATGGAACTACAGAACTCAAACATGGACCTAGAAGTAGGTTTAACGTTCTGACGTTTAAATAATGTATGGAAGTAGAAATAAGTTAATAGTGTTGTTAATAGCTTGTACTCTGTACTCCGTTATTAACTAATTCAACATAACTCAGTGTAATGGAACCAATCGTGGTTCATTTTTCTTTTCAATAATGTACACTGAAAGATCTAAACGTCACGAAGATTCCAAGTTCAATTTAATTTAAAGACTTTCGCTTTCCTCAAGCTGTTCAATTTTTTAAATCACTTAAGGTTCAGCAAGAATATATTTTCATATTTTTCATTCGATAATTATATGACCTTAATGAATCATCCTTTGTTCTTGAAACAAACAACAACATTGTGACTTGTAACTCAGCGTTGCATCACTTCAAGCAGCACCTGACGACTAACGTCACCTAAACATCTCCTTCTAAACCCAAATGGCCAGCATCGATTGAAACTTCATCTAAATCCAACAGAGTTACCATAGAAACCACGCTCTGGGATACTTGACCTGTGCCGAAAGCAAAATAATGTAAGCCTACATGTTCAACAAGATAGGATTGGACCTAATATTTTTTCAATAGATTCACATCTTATCTCCAAACTCTCGCCGTTCAATAACTCCTACAATTACAAGTCATTTTGCAAAGGATATTTAAGCTGTAGGTTTAATCTATGCATCGCGGTGTAACATAACTTCGTAGTATGTTTTAGGGAATGCATAAGGAAAATTCAGGAAACATTTCGACTGAAATGGATTACAACACAAAGATTTTCAGTAGAATTGGGATGTAACTTTCTTAATAAGGTACTTAATATGTTTTTTATGCATTTTCAAATGTACGAACTAGTTTCTGTCTTTAGTTTTCTCGAATTAACTGTAGTATAAAACTAGTTTATCCAAATAGAATTGTGTAGCTTACATCTATTATTAATTTAACGGTTTAGAATGGGTAAGAAACAAGATAAGAATAATCATCATTATCCACTCCTTTATCAAGTGAACCAAGATACTTTCTTCTCCGTCACATTTTAATATTTAGTTTTCATTGTATTATATAATAATTGCTTTTTTCATAAGTTTATTATCAGAAAGGTTGCAATACCGTGAGTAAGCATTAAAGAACTTTTATCCCAAGACATTGATTGATGATACTTTATTTTTTTCTTCTCTTTAAACACGTAAAGAAATGTCATTTAGACTATCCATAAATAAGAAAACCACAACATAAAATTGCAACCAAACAGATTTTTCCTCATTAATCAAGAAATTCTCTTTGTAAGACCTTCAATAACCCATTATTTTCTAGTAATAAAATTCTAATCTTCTAACACCACATTCACAACTGTCATCTTTACAAAGACGTAAAATTTTTCTAATGCAACATCTATTACTATCACCTTTATCAACGACATCAACTATTTCTACATCATACCTATAACTGATATCCTTACCAATAATAGTAACTATTTGTAACCCACAACTATAACAGTCACTCATAATGAAATATGTTAATTGTTCCTAATAGATAATTATAACTTCCCCGAAGACTTACTAGAAACTTCAACTGTATAACTGTCATCGTTTGCCAACGACGTCAACTGTTTTCAACACTGTCTGCCTACATTTTCTTAAACTTCTAACTACTTGTAATAATTCAACCTGAATATATATATCTATATATATATAAGTGTGTGCATGAGAGTGATAAAGGCCAATGGCGGTTTTTTCCTGAATGAACGCTGTGTTATTGTTTCTTTTACCCAATTTAATATTCCAATAACACTTTGTTAGTTGTTTTATGTTACGTGACGAAACGTTTAATTCTGTTATTAACAGCTCGTAAAAAAGATACGATCTTGATTAGAAAAATACTTGAATAGCTGAAGAGTAACGTATCTGAGAAATTGGTACCCCTCCTCCACCCCACACATACACTAAAGTAAGATAGTATTGAAATGAAAAGGTAAATAAAAAAGAAAAGATAAAAATTATGGTTTTTGTTTTTCTATTCCATCACAGAAAGTGAAGATATGTATTTGGTTTAGTTACAGTTATATAAATTACTTATTTATGGCAGCAATCCTTTGATATTTGTAGGAAACAATAGCCCCTCTTGCTCAACAAATATATGAAACGTTCTACACGAGTAAACTCTTTTTTTTTTTCCATTGTCATTTCATTCCAGCCCATAGAACTGTCGGTCAGCAGAGGGTTACGCCTTCTCGTCGGTCATGAGGTTAAAACTTCAGAGTATAGTGGCTATCGGTAATGGATGAATAAGTGTAAATTTTATTGTAATGAAAATGATTTAAAAACGGAAACTAAATGTAAGAAATTATGCTCGTCAGGTGTTCAAAACTTCATTTAGTTAGTTGTAAAGGGAAGTGAGATAAAAACATCATAGGCAGGATAAATATATTGATGCAGGTTTTTCATAATATAAGTAACATGTCAGGAAGACACCCTCTGGAAGAGACATCTCATACTTGTTGAAAAGATGTTCGGGGAGGAAGTAGTTTTCGTAGAGGTTGAACCGGGGGAGCTTAACAAATGAGCAAGGATAACGTTGTGAGTCAAGAAGTAGCGTGCAATATAATTTATAAGAAACTTCTAAAGATAATGAAGAACGTTGGGAAATATGATGCGACCATACAACTTCTGAGTTGAAGTGGATATCTTTATTTTGAAGGTCAGACGGATACCATGGTGTTCGAGTACCGTATGTCTTTATAAAAAGAAGAGGCAGATATGCATAAATAATATAGGGTCGAATTGAGGCCTTATAAGAAGAGAGAAGAGGTGAATTCAAACTCTAAGCGGTTCAAGATTGACACCGCCGAAGGTTAAGTCATTGTTTGACCTTGAAGTTTATTGTTGTGTACAAGGTGGGCCTTCTATGTCAGATTCTTATTAAAGTTGACACACAGATATTCTTGTGTAGAAGCATAGGAGATGTGGACATTGAAGAGATCGGGATTTGGGCATGTTCTATAATTCTTTTTGCTCATTCAAAACAGAATGGTCTTATGAGTATTGAGTGTAAGCCGCCAGTATATTTAATGTAACCATAGTCCAGCAGATAGTCACATGGCAGGATCATCAACATACTGAAAAATCTAAATAAGGCGCGAAGGCTGTTGCATATCAGAAACATACAGGATATAGAAGACAGGTGAAAGAAGTGCACCTTGCAGACCACCAACATGGAAGGTAAAGGATCTTGAAAACCTACTTTTGAAAGAGAGACTGTCTGACTCTCCATAAGGAATGAATTTATGACACCAGCGTAAGAAGGGTGGGATATACATAGAAGATCAAACCACAAAGCCTTTTGAAAATCGAAGAGTATCATACAAGAAAGTCGATTTGTATTAAAATGATTGGTAATGGTTCCCTAGAGGCGGATAAGTTAATCTTGTGTAGAAAGGAGGAGATAAAATCCAGCCTATGTATGTGGAAATAGTTTACGGTCTTCAAGATATTGGTGTTGACGCGTAACAATAATATACTCTAAGGTTTTACTAAATACACTTGTGAGGATGATTGAACTACAGGAGCTAATACTGTAAGGAGGATTATTGGATTACTGAGAACTTCCAAGATTGTGGGTAAAATCCATCATGGATAAGAATCGTAAAGAACATTGCCAGAAGGAATTTCCTCAGAGAATGACAAAGATTTGTATAAGTAATTCCAATCCAGACTTGGTGCGGTATTTAGCATATTCTATAGAGCCAGGTGGATATCAGCCATAATTATTAGAGCATTTATGTAGTTGTTCTCCAGGGTGTGGTTACAAATGGGTGTAAGTTCAGTTAGGGAGATATCAGATAATATAGAAACGTATCAAAGCCCAGGGGTGTTTTTGTGGAGTTTCAAAGCTCGTCTCGTGGAAGGCTGTAAAGAGACTGGTTTTGTTAAGGGATGTTGTTGGAGCAGATGTACTATCTATGATCGGGTAAATGGGAGAGCATGATTGGTCAGTCAGTAATTTAAAACGACGTCAGTACAGAAAGGAACTGGAGGAATTCTAAAGCTGATTACAGACCTTTCGCCACTTGAGTCTCTTAGCTGCAAGAATATAATTACATGTTGTACGTTAAGTACTCCGACGATGCTGGAGGATAACTGGGTCAATGGTTTGGGAATATTCACGAAATGAAGAGGTGAAGTAATGATATTACTCGACGGGAAGTTTATGTGGATTATAAGAAATGGTTGGAATATGCTGGGAGCTGGCTGAAGTGAATAAAGTTTCAAGTTTTTAGAAAAAACGTTAATAAGTTGATGAGAGGAGAGGCCTACAGTTGTACCCTACAGGATATTATCGATATGGAGCTGGTAAGAAGGCCAATCATTTAAAGAATTATTTTCAATCGCTTTTTTCACGTACGGCTAACTGAATTGAAATTGGAAGATGACCATGATTATCTGGATGAAGAATGTGAACCTTAATTAGTGAAACTAAATTTGCCGAGTCCACAACAGTATCAGGAGTTGTAATGGATTCAGGACGATTATGGAATAGAAAGGACAAAATATATAATTTAATATTTTCCACTGTGGAACGAAAATGACGTAGTTCAGGGGAGGATCCGCTTTGATAATTAATATCAGCTATAACAATATAGCTTCGGAAATTATAGTCCATGTATAGGAAGAAGTCATGAGTTCGAATATAGACTGTAGTGGGCTTGGCTTAGTAGGTTTTGCTTGCTATATTATATCTCAGTAATTATTAACTCATTTAACAAATAATTCTGCAATTATTTCATTTGAAATTAACAGAGTAATATCTGAGAACATAAACATTTTTAAATCAATACTGTTTTTAAAAATAAATGTCATTGCTATCCCCCAGAATCAGTCAACTGTTAACAGTTGAATTTTGATTACTACGTCATTCACAAAATTAATTGCATCATAAAAAAAATATTGTCAGCTCTGCTGTTGTCTTCCGAAATGAACTTACACATACATTTATTTATTTATCCGGACATACTTAAATTCCACTTGCTTTTTTTAAGTCTTGGGATAGAAGCAGCAATTTGTATGTTATTAACTGATGATTGCATAATGTTGTTCTTGTTACTACCATTTATTGATGTTAGAAGTCATTGAAAAAACCTTACAATAACATTAACGCAAATTATTTTGTGCTTTTCTACATAAGGTTTGGTTTGTTTTGAATTTCGCGCAAAGCTACACGAGGGCATCTGCGCTGGCCGTCCCTTATTTAGCAGTGATAAGCTAGATGGAAGGCAGCTAGTCAATACTACATACCACCACCTCTTGGACTATCAACGAATAGTAAGATTGATCATCACATTTTAACGTTTCCACGGCTGAAAAGGCGAGCATTTTCGGTTACGGGGATTCCGATTCACGACCGTCAGATTGCAAGTCGATCGTCCTAATCACCAGGCTATGCCAGGCTGTACATAACGAAATATATGATATCGCAAGAAGAATATCTTAAACAACTAATTAATTTTGACAAATATCATGCTATCGTTCAGTGTAACTTGCACGACAGATGCGCACACACATATCACCCTACACCCTTCTAACAGTGTATTGTAAAAAAAAACATATTGTAATATAGTTATGGTTTCAGATGCTAGAAAAATGCCTTGCTAGCAATTGCTAGTGAGATAACCCCTTAGTTCAGTTGGTAGAGCACTCGCCTGGCTTACAAGATATCCCAAGTTTCCTGGACTCGAAGATTAGATAAACAAAAAATAAACTGATGCACAACTAGGCCTGAGTTCGTGACACGTTTGTGAGAGGAGACGACCACAGCAGTTGAGTTGCTAAAAAAAAAAAAGTATAAATAGCTAGAAGGTTAATCCTTTAGCTCCATTGGTGGAAAACGTGTCTTACATCTTGGAGGTCGTAAATCAAAAGACCCAATCGATATACATCCTATCTCCAATCGCTACATTAACGCCCAAATACACAGATACATTCATCAACAAAATCCGCCAGAGTGGAAGTTTTCGATCTCTATGAATTGTGGATATGACGCAACCACTTGTAGCACTATTTGGCGCGTAACAGAGGGGGAGTTATATCTTTTGTAAGTTCATACATTTCCGGTAAATGAGAATAAATCTGAAATTTTCCATATCTCAATGAGGGCCCGGCATGACCAGGTGGTTAGGGCGCTCGACTCGCAATTTGAGGGTTGCGGGTTCGAATTCCCGTCACACCAAACGTGCTCGCCCTTTCAGCCGTGGGGGCGGTATAATGTGATGGTCAATCCCACTATTCGTTGGTAAAAGAGTAGCCCAAGAGTTGGCGGTGGGTGTTGATGACTAGCTGCCTTCCCTCTAGTCTTACACTGCTAAATTAGGGACGGCTAGCGCAGATAGCCCTCGTGTAGCTTTGCGCGAAATTCAAAAACAAACAAGCAAACAATATCCCAATGTAATTCAATTAATGTATCTTTACGGTTTAATATAACTTCACTGGCGAATTTCTGTTTACTTTTGGATTTGAATTTTTATTTCTCTTCTAAAAAAAGCGAATGGGAATCCATTCTCCATTATTATTATGTTTAACGGAATTTTAGGTTCAAAATGTAGAGGAAGTTTTTACACGCTGAATCATAACCATCAGACATCCGATTGGTTGACTAAAACGGTTCATAGCTGGCACATTTTTTCATTGGTTGCACTTAACTCCTCTTGTGGAAAAGAGGGCGCTGCATTATTCGAGTTATGGGGTATTGGTCAAATAGATTGGGACGGAGATACGTTGGTAAGCTAAAAATTTAATCTGACGGATAGATACATCAACTGAGTTGTCTAAAACCCGTTATCCGAGGCTAGCGCCATCTTCCCTCACTAAACTAAACTAACTGTTAACGTCTTTGATTTTGATTTTTCATTATTCACATTAATTGGAAGTAAAAAATAACTCAAGATTTTAAAACCATTTGTCAGTGTTGCTGACGTTTTTGAAAAATACTAATAAACAAGCAAATTAAACATATCATGAACTTGTGGTTATACGTTGTTGTGTTTAAGTAAAACAGCTTACAAAATCGTTTTTATGATCATGAAGAATAGGGTTAAATTTAGATGAACCGTTTTTTTCTGATACTGATTTCTAACATTGATCATATTTCATTAATATTAAAATATAGCTCTTCATCTTTTGTTGCTGGTCGCGGTTTCGAATCTCCGTTACACCAAACATGCTCGCCCTTTCAGCCGTGGGGGCGTTATAATGTGACGGTCAACCCCACTATTCGTTGGTAAAAGAGTAGCCCAAGAGTTGGCAGTGGGTGGTGATGACTAGCTGCCTTCCCTCTAGTCTTACACTGCTAAATTAGGGACGGCTAGCGCAGATAGCCCTCGTGTAGCTTTGCGCGAAATTCAAAACAAACAAACAAACAAACTTTTGTTGCTGTGAAAAACCCGGTGTAGTGAACATTGTATACTTCTATCGACTGTTATTATTGTCAAGTGTACACAGTTTTCTAGTATTAAGTCACTTAGAAACCTTCGATAAACCAATAACTCGAGAAAGAAATTTTAGAAACTGTTGCTTTACAGTAAATATATTTCGTTGAATAATCCAGATATTTAACGCTTCATTGCTCTTCTACTCTAGGAAACTAACATACTGTGAAATCGAGGCTACAAGAACTTTTTTTTAAAATTACTTATAATTTAAATTTATTATTTTGCTAGAAATATAAATTCCATAATCGTGTTTTTTCTTCTGATCATAGAGATAAAATATACAAACTATATGCAAATCTGCTTTTATAAATGAGTTTATAAATTCCAAACATAATCTGACAATTACAAAACTTGACTGAAGCTCTTCCACCAGTATACTAAATGTGTTCGAAAACATTCTCAATCTTTGTTTTTCAATTACTTCATAACGCCTCAACAGGTGGCACTGTGTTCATATAATGTATCATTTTTAACTAGTATAGGAATTTTTTGGGGAGAAACACAGATCGTTTTGACAGTGTGCTATAAGTTAACAAAAAGCACGTGTTGTCTTTTCGCAACTTCTTTATTCGCTGTCTGTAACTGTAATGGGTCTGTAACCCATTTGTAACTGACAAAACCACACATACTATCTATAAACCTTGCAGAAAGCCTATATTATTCAATTAATATATTTAAATTAATGTTACGCTTTTCATAGAAAATTTAAAAATTCCAATTAAATACATACACTTGTGTCCGTTTTTAAACTGCTTATTAAACAAAAAACATTTTGGATTGGAGCTAAAAGGTTCTGTAGTTTGATTAAACAGAATAATGTGTTTTCTCAGTACTCAGTCTACATTATTAATCTCACCGTTTCTAGTCTAAATATACTTCTTTATAAAAGTGATTCATACTTATATACTCTAGTTATATCTCAAAATCCAAACATAGATCCACACAACTGTTTCGTTTATTCAAGATTCCGTGTCCATTAGAACCACTTTTGAAAAGTTTGTTACTGATTGACACTTGAATTAGATGAACATCAGTCATTAATTTGCCACTTTTTATTAATTAAAATAACATTTTTGTTCATTTTAGTTTCGGATGTGAAACATAGGTTAAGTTGTATGGTATTAATGGCTGGTATAAGGTACACTTGGCTTGAATTCGTTAATAGGAAAGTAAACTCCAGACATCTAACTTTTTCTTAACGTACTTCTTGCTCAGAAAGTTTTGTTTATTTAGTCATTTGTTTTATGCATTCAATTAGAACGTGAGATCGAACAACACAGTAGAGAAAAATATTATTTTACGAAACGTGTGTGAAAAAACGCAACTTTGGTTACTGGTTTGATTCTCCCTTCACGGTGCTATAAAATAACATATGGTTTGATAGCTTAAAGTACATGATTCTAGTTAGGTAGAGTGCTCCAAATAATCTCTTATGAAGCGAGCCTAGTGGTTAGGGCGCTCGGCTCGCAATCGCGGGTTCGAATCCTCGTCACCGAATATGCTTGCCCTTTCAGCTGTGGGAGCGTTCTATTATTCAGTCAATCCTACTATTCGTTGAATAAAATGTAGCTCAAGAGTTTACTAGCTGCTTTCCCTCTAGTCTATCACTGTTAAAGTAAGTACGGCTAGCGCAGATAGCCCTCGAGTAGCTTTGCGCGAAATTCAAATCAAACTTTTAAGAAACTTATTTCTTTAAGATCTCGACCTAACTCATGGCAAATTAACGTTTGTATAGATTTGAAAAAATAATAATTTTAAAACTGTTACATATAAACAGTAGATGTGTCATGAGCTCCAAGAATCCAATATCAATTTGAAACTGTCAGCATAGGTAAAGAAGGAAAAGTGAATGTTAAATCTTATTTTGATATTAGGCTTATGAATAGATCTTTTGTAAGCATAAAGTCCAGGTTCAAACATTCTCTACAACTTTAATGCAGAGATACCTGTACACATTTGGAACTCGCCACTGCTTCCAACTTCAACATGTTAATTTTTCAGTGTTTTATTTTTAAGGTTTAGGAAATCTTTCCATTGTACTTGGCTGACCGCTTGATGCTGTATTAATAAGAACATTTTCAACATAATGGTTATTTCTGCAGGTTTCTCCTTTACTGAGTAAATGTATCAGAGGAACTTATCAAATTATGTATCTACCGTACAGGAGTACTACAGGCTTAAAGTTATCACATGAACTTATCAAGTTATAAGTCTCCTTATAGGATTAATACAGGCTTAAGTTATCACATGAACTTAGCAAATGATATGTCTACTGCATAGGAGTAGTACAGGCTTAAATTATCACATGAACTTATCAAATTATAAGTCTACCGTATAGGACTATTACAGGCTTAAAGTTATCACAATAATTTATATCTCTAGCGTGTTTTAGAAACGTACTACTACTTCAAGCACACGTACAAATGAAACATATGACTTTAAATTTGTTTTAATATACAAGCGAAACACTTACCAAATGCACAGTTCGTAACTCATTTTCTCACTCATTGTTGCCTAGAGCTTTCCAATTATCGTATAGAGATCAATTTTTCAAAGGAGTGACATCCGTACCAGTAATAACATGTCCATATGACCACAGTTTATTTTGAGAAACGTATATCAAATACGAGGAACGCCAGTAGCACGTTAACACTGCTGGCTTAGTTCTGCATTAATATACACAAATACACACGCGTTTGCTAACTAATTGCACTAAACAGTTATTAAAACATTGATAAGTGTAGCACATCTACACTAATTATATACAATAATCATGAGTATATTTTTGCGATAAAGACAAAAAGAATTGATTGTTTGGTTGTTATTAAGCAAAAAGCTACACAGTGGGTGATCTGTGCTCTGCTCACCACGGGTATCGAAACCCGAATTTTAGCATCATATGCCGGCTGACTTACCGTTGAGCTAGTAGGGGCAAAACAAAGATAAAATGTCATAAAATAGTGTAAGGTCAGCAGGACATTTTCGCGAATCAGGAAATCAATAAAACTGTCCATAAATTCACTGAGTTAAGAATTTGTGATTCTAGTTTGTTTTTTTTCTGTAGTAAAGGGTAAAGCTTTCCATTTTGTAATTATATAACTATATTAAAATATAAAAGCGAGTTTATTTTTTTTCCAATCTGTTTTTTTCCTATGCTTACTGTAACAATTTTTTTGTCTATGTTTGTCTTGCTGCCCCCCCTCCAATGTCTTAGGATCTCTTTTTAGTATCCCCCAGTGGCACAGCAGTAAGTCTGCGGACTTACAAAGCTAGAATGATGGTTTCGATACCCTTGGTGGACAGAGCACAGATAGCCCATTGTATAACAATGTTTGTCATGCTGTTCGGTTTCGGTATATATATTACCCATTTCGTGGGCCTACATCAATATTCGAAATAAGATCTGTATCTAGAAGCCACATCTTTAAATAACGTATGATTTGTATTCTAAAGAAACGGATTTTAAAATTCCCTAACCCTGTATGTTTGTGGTTATACTCTGCCTGGAAGACAAAATATCTTTTTAACATATCGAGAAACTTGTTTTGTATATAGTAAGAACACTTCATTTTTCTAAGCACTTTTTATCAAAAATTTCACCAAGTTAATTTTTAGATGTCGTAGGGACAAAATTGTAAAACAAAAACATATAACCCAGAAAATGTCGATTTATGATACACACCTGCTTTGTAATTTATGTCCTAATCTATCCAGAAAATTCGATTTGATTTATGTTCATCTTCGAATATTATATTTATATACTTGCAAATTCAGAATAAATTTTTTCCTCTCTCTAGTTTTTTTCATTCAGCACTCTAAAGTACAAATTCAGCAGGAAATATTTCCTCACTCTTTTAATTTTCACTCACTACTCTAAAGTACAAATTCAGCAGGAAATATTTCCTCACGCTTTTAATTTTCACTCACTACTCTAAAGTACAAATTCAGCAGGAAATATTTCCTCACGCTTTTAATTTTTACTCACTACTCTAAAGTACAAATTCAGCAGGAAATATTTCATCACTCTTTCAATTTTCACTCAGTACTCTAAAGTACAAATTCACCAGGAAATATTTCATCACTTTTTTTAAATTTTCCCTCAGTGTTCTAAAGTACAAATTCAGCAGGAAATATTTCATCACTTTTTTTAATTTTCACTCAGTGTTCTAAAGTACAAATTCAGCAGGAAATATTTCCTCACTCTTTTAATTTTCACTCAGTACTCTAAAGTACAAATTCAGCAGGAAATATTTCATCACTTTTTTAATTTTCACTCAGTGTTCTAAAGTACAAATTCAGCAGGAAATATTTCATCACTCTTTTAATTTTCACTCAGCACTCTAAAGTACAAATTCAGCAGGAAATTTTCATCACTCTTTTTAATTTTCACTCAGCACTCTAAAGTACAAATTCAGCAGGAAATATTTCATCACTCTTTTAATTTCCACTCAGTTTTCTAAAGTACAAATTCAGGAGGAAATATTTCCTCACTCTTTTAATTTTTACTCATCACTCTAAAGTACAAATTCAGCAGGAAATATTTCCTCACTCTCTCTCTTTTATTTTCACTCAGTGCTCTAAAGTACATCAATATAGCAAAGGCAGATGCAAGTTTGGATGTTATACTCACTCCATCAACTTAATCATGCATAAAAACCGTTAAACACAAAATCCGATTCTTTAAATGGAAAGACTATCAATTAAAAACGTATTTAGGAAGATCATTCACAACGTCGAAAAAAGGAATATTAAGTGCATAAATCAATGGTTTCTTGCAATGGAATAATGCTATAGAAATATTTAACAATGAAACTCGTCGTATACATGTTATTATGAAAATTCAGATTCTCAACAGGGTTAAAAACTGAAAACGGTTTATTTTTTTTAAAGTTTAGACTGAATATATTAAAAGAAAACTTTTCCTAATAATTTGGTGCCCCTCCCCTCCCCAATAGCTCAGCAGTAAGGTAGAGGAGCGCTTATTATTCTATAATTTTGGGTTCGATCCCTACTGTGGGCAGCTTTGTGGTTACAAACACACACATACACACACACAATAAAACAAAACTTGGTTACAGAAAACTGACATTTCGATAGTCTGCAAAATAGTAATATGTACTGAAAATAAAAGACTCAGCATAAACAACACACAATTGTTTTAAAATAATCATACCAGAAGACATTAAAATCTTACTTGGCTGCTAATTTCGGGGGTAGGGGTATTAATCTCCATGAAGAAGTAAAAATAGGCACTCAGGACTGCGAGTCTAAATGTAATTACTTGTTTACTTTTAATAACAGCAGGCTCTATTTACCAAGGTTGATCAGACCTAACTGGAGGTTTTTAAAGGGTTACTGTTTTTCACTCATTTGTTTGTTTCTTTCTAATTAAGCACAAAGCTACACAATGTACTATCTGTGTTGTGCCCCCGTCGGGTATCGAAACCCGGCTTTAGCGTTATAAGTCTTCGGACTTACCGCTGAGCCATTGTGGGGGCTTCACTCATTTAAAACGCGAATTGTATTTTGTTACATAACTTAAAACTTTCTTTAATTTTTCTACTTCATAATCATGATGCAAAAGTAAAAAAGCAGTCATACAAATACCTCTTCCATGATTTTTAAATAATTAGCATAATCTGGAGTAAAGCGATTTGACAAACTATTAAAAATTCATTTTCAAAATATTCTATCACTAATATTGAGTAAGTTGGGACAACTTTAGTGCCCATAGATGTCCCTAATAATGGGTGATAAATATTATTATTATACATATATATTTGAAGTTCTTAAGTCCTTTTAGGACACATATCGTATTGAAACTAGATGTAAGACAATTCACATAATGGTCTAAAAGACATCCATAGTCATTAAACTGTGATTAGGTTCTACTTGTTTCGTTACCTTTTTTTTTCAACAAACCGATATAAATGCCTTTATGTTTTTGTCCAAAATATCAATTGCTTAGTGGTTTCATAACTGTACGTGTTTCACCTACTGTTGCCTCCCTCCCGGTCGTACAGCGGTAAGTCTGTGGACTTATAACACTAGCAACCGAGTTCTGATACGCGTGGTTGGCACAGCATCGATAGCTTTGTACTCAACTACAAATAAACAAAACCTACTATCAGTTGTCTTCAAATTTCTGGAGGACCTTCATTCATAAGCATTCTGCTGATTTTCCGTTTCCGAATACTTCTTATTTCCTTTGATTTAGTATTTTTGGTAACACATAGAAATAACCTATTTTTTCTTCACTTATAATATATTTCCTTTTCGGTGAAATGGTTCTTAAGTTTATTTATGTATTTAATTGAAACTTACTTCGGTCGTTTTTCTAATTGTTGAGAACCCTTATTTTCCACAAATTGTTGGATTTTAAAAACTGTTGAAAGCCATACGGTTTTAATAACATTTTTCCACTATGAATAAAAACTTTGTTCTTATATTTTTAAATTACAATATCAGCTCTCGTTCTCATTTAATGCAACAATAATGCTTTCAGTTGTTTCAAACAATACAAAGTATAACATATATGTAATTTGTTTTGGAAAACACTTAGTGTTATTATCACGTCAGCTATTCAAAAGATCACTCAGATAAATGTGACCAAATTTAAAAGAGTATTCACCGTACTTTTTCGTATTTCTTTCTAAAAAGGCCAAAATGGTGGAAGGAAATCGTTGATATTTGTCTGACTGCAAAAGCTGCATGAATGTGTTATATCATGCTACTGGTCTTGGTAATGTTCATTGTATTAAAAGAGAACATTTATATACACGGTTCTGTTCTTTACAGTGTTAGAAATGCCCGACAGATCTTATGGTAGTCCTGGAAATCAATTAACATGTTTCTAAAACTGCGAATATGGAGTGTTTAGAATAATGTAAAAAATCGATATTTTTTGTACTTTTGTTTTATCCTAAACCTAATCCTGACCGTCTGTTGAAGGAATATTTTGCATAAAAGCATAAATTATGTATCGCACTGAAATAACCGATTAAAATGTTTTAACAAAAATACAGGGTGTGTCAAAAGCCAGGAAACATTTAGCGCCAACTGAATCAACGACGGATAAACTGTGTTCTTTCTGTTTCAGATATGACGCTTCTCAACATTAAGCACTACTAACAAAATAATACAAAATTTTCGTTGACTCTTGACACGTCTTGTATGTATATATGAGTAAGTTAGTATCTTTGTTGCAGAATACTGTAATTTGTGAAGTTCCTTAATGCAGAAAGTAAAAGGTTCCTCTAATGATTGGAAATCTATTAATTATTTTTCTTTACATTTTACTAAACAAAGGTTGATTACGTTGTAATAAAACAATTTCGGAGCCTCACCACGTCGCTACAGTCCTTGTTGCCTGTCCGGTCATGCTCTATTTTACAACCGCATATCTTGATCATAATCCTGCAGCATAGTTTCAATAGCATAAAGATGCGTAGTAAAGCGGTGATCTCATTCAAAAGAAAACCACTATTGCCTGAATTCTTTCCGTATTCCATCTAGGGTGTGATAAGAGAACGACTGTTTCTCAGCGCCTGCTTCAACATTCCGAACGCACAGAAATCCATAGGCGTTACGTGCAACGACTTGATCAGTATTTCTTTGTATGGAATAGCACAAATACTTACATAATATGCCAGCTGCTTTTGGCTTGCGGAGGTTGAACGGACATGTTATGGAAGCAATATGTGTACACGTGCCTTACGTCGCCTTTCCAGACGGGGATTCTTCTTGATTATATTGGCCGATGCTGTCTCGGGGACAAAGACGATTTTTGAAACTTACCTGTTCATGAAATTTATCTGTTACAAGATGTCGTACTATGTTTACCACGATTGCGGTAGGACTTGTTGCAGGTCTCTTTCTGGATAGTCCTGGTGTCCCAAGTTTATCCGTATTTTTTTTTTTTGTCAATGTTATTAATACGATACATTTTTGGCGGTATCACTCTATCTACGAAACGCCCAAAATGTCAAAATGTAATTCTAATACATTCCATTCCGTTGCGACTTTATATTGGCTGTGATTGTCACGTAAGTTGCTGATTTTTAAATATTTCTAATGTAATGTACTCAATCCTCTGCAATAGTTTAAGTATCTCAATTGGTAATATTCAATATACCAGTTAATGAACAGATGCCTCACTCTTTCCGAATCCAAGCTAGGAAATACTACAAAATTCGTCTTTAAATGCATTTGGATCGTGAATTCGGAGAACGAAACTTTAAAGAACTTTTAAATTTCTAAGTTTTTAAATTGCAGTGGAGGGAAATTTTTCTGGTATGTATTACAAAAGTCTGCTCCCTGTTTGTTTGTTTTTTAAGTTTTTGCAACACATAACGTTTTATCATTTCTTTCTTTGAGCTATTTCTTTACTTTAACTTTTTATCGTTAGTTAAAACCATATTTAATACAATACGTCTTCATTTTTAATTGCCGTAGGCCCAAATAATCGTTTTTATACTTTAGAAACATTCTATTTGATTTTTACACATAGGTGGTTATTTTGATGTTTTTCTTGCTAATGTACAAACATGTGGATAGAACTTTTTATGTCATACAATACAATCTTCTTTTGAATTGGTTTTTAGAAAGTTCTCTTTCTGTAACTGTATCGAGTGATAGTGGCAGACTTTTGGTTCGCGTTTTTTCCTGAACTTTTGAAATCTACCACCAAGTTTTGAAAATAATTGATCAGTTAGTATTTACCCCAAGTAACTCTATCAAACAGTTCGTACGTGACTGGAAGCGTTTCTTTTGAATCATTTTGTGTCTTCAACCTCTCATAGTTGCATGAGCATTGCAACTGATACCGTGAGTTACACTGTAAGTTTCATTTTTAAAAATTTAGAAGCATTTTGCCTATAGCTCTCCTCAAGATTCTGAGAAAACAAATTTACTTAGAGAAGGTGTTATAAACTTTTATCATTGACGATGACAAGGCTGAGAAAACGTGATGTAAATACGAGAGATAGAAATGCATAAAAGTATGTATCATACTGAAGGGGAAGAACACTCTTTAAAATTAAATCCTGCAAATGCATTTATAGGACCACGAATGAAAAAATATTAAGCACAGTTACGACTGGTAAAAGGAATAATGACGTAGCTCTGATAAAACTCGTTTATTAACACAATGAGAAGAAAGCTAAGGTAAATGTTATAAGTTCACAAAAATAAAATGATTACTAGATTAGAGAAAAGTTTGCCCCCTTTAACCAACACGTAATACCACATAGTTCTTGAAACATCACACAATTGGATTGTTTTAATTGTACTGTAAAAATGAACTGTTGGAGATAGAAGTTAATTTTATTAAAATGTCTTCAACACTGATTCAATGAAAGAATGTAAATGGTATTTATTGGTATAAGAATGTTTTTTTTGTATACTTTCCACCGTTGAGGTAATAAGTAGGTTAAATATTTTAAGAACAAAGAAACGAATAATGTAATGAATTTCTAAGATTCGACCAACAAGAACAGGAGGCCAGATTTAGTCAGCTTTGTTCTATGACATATTTTACACACACACACAGAATAATTTTTTACATTAGCATAGATTGAAGAAAAAATATAAAATTTATGTGCACGTGTAACACATGAAAAAGGTAAAATTCGTACTTATCTTTACGTTCTACACTATGACAATGCTCACTGACAAACATATTTATCTAAAACAAAATTTAAGTAGTTGAAAATAGATCTACTTAAAGGTTAATGATCCTTTCTTTACTTTCCCCTCTACCCTTTGACAGGTGGCGATTAGTACATCGAGAACCTTTACAATATTTTAAAAGTTGTATGAAAAAAGTTAATTATTTGTCGTGTTTTTGTTTTGTTTAGAACAATTTTAACTCATTGTATCTGCAAGACAGTATTATGATATAAGTACGATAAAACCGCAAACCTACGATTTTAATTCATAAAAATAACTTCTGTAATTCGGAAATATGTACACACTTTTACCCCTAAAATCTACGTAAAAATGGTTAACAACTGTCGTACCCGTGTGTGCATGACCGCAAACGTTTTGAAATAAAAGTTGGAAATGGCACATAAAATGAGCTTTCTTTTTCGCAAAAATATGCCAGACAGTACACGTAAATTTCAATTCACCAAATATATGAACACTACATTTAAAAAGACACTAAAATAAATTTAAATCGAAGAAACTTTACACATAAATTTACGAAGCGGCAGTAATGTTACATACATAGAGATATGTGCATATAAGTCATCAAGAGGCATGCAAGGAAATATTATATGATTTTTGTAATAAAACGCACGGGTTCAAAGTATTCTTATAGTTAGAGTATGCCTGCTTTTCTTTATTTTAAAAATTAATCGATTTAATTAGTACAGTAACGTGAGAATAAGTTTGGTTTCAATTTCGCCCAAAGCTAAACGAGGGCTATCTGCGCTAACCGTTCCTATTTTAGTAGTGGTAGACTAGAGGGAAAGCAGCTAGTCAACACCACCTAACGCCAACTCTTGAGCTTATCTTTTACCAACGAATAGTAGGATTGACCAACACATTATAACGCCCCCATGGCTGAAAGAGCGATAATGTTCGG
>NW_013665965.1:370859-378009 GCF_000517525.1 Limulus polyphemus | reverse complement strand
GTAGTGGTAGACTAGAGGGAAAGCAGCTAGTCAACACCACCTAACGCCAACTCTTGAGCTTCTCTTTTACCAACGAATAGTGAGATTGACCGTCACATTAAAACGCTCTCACGGCTGAGCATGGTTGGCGTGACGGGGATTCGAATCCGCGACCCTCAGATTGCGAGTCGAGCGCCCCAACCACCTCGCCATGCCGGACCGACAAAGCTTGTAAGACAGATACTTTTTAACAGTATTTGATAAAAACTAGTACAAGTCTTACTGTAATGTAATGGCACAAAAACTAACGATTATAGATCATATGGTGTTATACAACCAACGATTATAGATCATATGGTTCCTTAAATTATTTCACTCAATTTAAATATCAGGCCGATGATCAGCTTGATCACACTCAGTACAGAAGAAAGATTTGACGATATTGCTGTATGCTTATTCGCATATTATACGAAAGAATGATAATCCTATTTTGAAAACGTGTTCGTCATGCATTTTTGCGTGATGTTTCCTTTACAAAAGTATGGTCGTTACCTAAAGATATTTTAATACCACATCTCAACTCATCGTTAAATATCAGTTATTATAGTGTATAACGCCATATGATCTATAATCGTTGGTTGTATAACACCATATGATCTATAATTATTGGTTGTATAATATGAAAGATAAATATAAAATACTATTTACACACGTTTCTGATCTTAAGCCATAAAGAACAAATTATCATAAAAGGAATGTGGAAAATAAACATTTGCTTTTCTACAACAATTTTTGAAGTCTACTGGTTTACAATGACTTGCAGGCTTTCGACGTTTAAATAGTGGGTTTTAGAAGAAATTTAACAAACAAAATCTGTTTTCTGAACTGACTGTGTTTCAAATAATACTCTTCTTTCAAATATTATTTCAGAGGTTCTGTTACTATGTTAAAATAAAATTTAAATTTCTGATTTCTGAACTTTTTTCTCTTCGGGTTTCCTTTATAGTACTTACAGTTTGAAACAAAGACTTGGTCCCACCTCTGAGTCATATAAATAACACTTATTTTTCTAATACCAAACTTTCAGTAGTGGTTGTTAATACGTTTTATAAGTTTATTTTGCTTCACAACCAGACTAACAGGGATTTCTAGAAAAGAAGAAAATTGAAACTATTCAGTCATATTTAAATATGTTTAATACATTAAAATCTAAAATGATATTATACAACAAAATTTTATCCGAAACGCAGTATTATAATATCCCAGTTCTTGGCCTGTTTCTTCAATGTCATCCAATAACTCGGATAACTGATGTAAATATATTTATTTTCCAAAAGCCAATGTTTACCAAATAATCACAGCTCATAAACTATTTATAATTAGTTTCTAAGTCCTAGTTATAATTTATCCTCGAATTATTTTAAAAGAAAAAATAAAATTTGTGTAACAGCTTCATATAGGCCTACCAGAAATTATGCTTTTCTTTTTTTTTCTTAAACTTTCGAATTTGTTCCCTGTTGCGAAGTTAAGCTACCAATTGAAAGGCTTCGCCTTTCACATAATTAGATATTCCAGGAGATTTTACGTGATTACTGGAATTTTATGAAGCGTATAGCAGATTTGCTACATATTGTTATTAATTACCTTTACTAATGTCATTATTTTTTTCTTGTGTCAGTTTGATAAAAAGTAGTTCCTAATTGTCAATTGTATTCCCAATAAATAGGAAACGTAAAATTGTGCTATGAACAATGTTTGAATTAATTTTTATTCACATTGAAATAACATAGGAATAACCTCAGGTTCTGGTATGTCCGTAGAAGTATTGTTATGGTTAGTTCAATTCTCTGCCTTAATACAAATTGTCTTTCCTCTTTCTTTTTACCAATATGGTTGAAAAATGTTAAGCTATAGCTAACTTTTACTGTATAAACGCAAATGGTTGGTGTAGAGAAGTTGAAAATATCATTTTGGAGATGACAGAGGACCTCTAATTTGTAAAGATCACTTTGAAAAAACTTCTTTGGCGTCTTTTAAGCAATTTTCTTTCATCGTTCCACTTTTCTATCTCGTTGCACCTTGTTGTTCCCTGTGATGAATGTGTACGCGTTGTTGGTCACTGAGTTTTGAACCGGTGTCTTTTACATTGAAATGTCACTGCTGTATTACATTTCCCACAGATATGGGCCATCCAATTTACCGATTTTGCTCACTTTATATTTAAAGATGTGTTGGTAATATTGTCTTTGAACTTAATACATACTGTGTTAATGTTTGTTTGTTTGTAATTAAGCACAAAGCTACACAATGAGCTATGTGTGCTCTGCCCACCACGCGTATCTAAACCCGGATTCTACCGTTGTAAATCCGCAGACATACCGCTGTGCCACTGGGGGGGCACTGTGTTAATTGATTGAGTTTGGCGAATTTAACCATTTTACTTTGTCTCTTTCTTTACGCACAATATATTGATTTTTCAAATCAATATAATAAATTTTCTTTGCCAAAAGACTCGTGTTTAGAAGAAGAGTCTCGATGATAAGCAAAATACAAACAGGATTAGATGATAACTTAGTCTTCATGATAACTTAGTCCACATGAGCTTCTTTTCCTTTGTTTCTGATGCAGTCTAATTCTAACAGTGTTGATCTGTGTATACCTGATCTTGAGCACAAGTTAAAATAGTTATTTTTTTAAAAGCCGCAGACATTTCACAAAATCATCTTTCCATTTCATTCTCTAGTAAAAATCTCGTTGTCATGTTGTTGTTCACTGCAGGGGAGGCTGATGAATTGTCATTTTTAGGACATAGAACGTTATGTATTTTCTTCAGTTTTCACCTGCCACTGTTTCTAACATTCGGGCATTAAAATGAGAGTTGGTTTCCATAGCAACCTTTACTGACGAGTCTCGTTCCACGGCGGCGCGCGCCGTAGCGTGAATGCGGAGGCCGAGCAATCGAAGGTCATATCCCAGTCCGTTAGCACTCTTAGTAGCTCTCTGTCATATTCGTAGTGGAGGCTGTTAAGGCCTCACAGTACAGATTATTTACTGTATCACCAAATTTTATCAGAAATAATTTATTGGTCATATCTCATCTAATTTCAGTGTTTGGTGAATTGTACTAACTACAGTTCAAGTGAAGTAATTGAACAACGCCTCAAACTGTTGTAGCTTTCGTCTGAAGCTCTTATTGGTCAGTCGCTATCTTCTCGACATCTTGTCCACATAATTACACATGCAAAGACTGAAGGTGAAGAGACGGTAAAGGCTCATTCCATCTTTTCTTAAAGCCAAAGTTCTGTGAAAGACTTACGTTATCAACTAATTTACTAACGTCTGTTTTGTGGTTGTCTCAAAATCCAAAATATAGTTTTAGATATAATTTCTCGGGTTTTTTTTTTTGGAATACCAAATAAATAAATAAAATAATGCAACCCAAGGGCTACTATTCAATAAGAAGATATCGGCGAATCGGGAATTGTTTATCAACTAAAGTTATATATTATTATTTTTTCTAACAACACCCACAAATGCTTGTAATGAATAAAATATTATAACTCATCTTTATGGTAACATTTTTTTTCTTGAATATAAACTCTAAATTCTTCAGTTTGGAAAATTAAAATTATTCGTTTTCTTGTTTACGTTTCATGAACACCTCTTTATCGTAAACATGCTGCCATTATATTAAACATCAGTTTAAGTGTATCACCCTCTAGCAGCTCAGCTGTAAGCCTGAGGGCTAAAAATCGGGGCTCGATATCTGTAATAGGCAGATCGCAGATAGCCTATTGCTTAGCTTTTCGCTTAAATACAAACAAATAAAGAACAGCTGTAACTGACTTTACAACCCAAAGCTTAGTAGTTTATAACTTCAAAGCAAAAGGAATGATTGAAGTCTACATCTGTATATATCGCTTTTATGTTTCTACTGTACGTGAGAGCAGTTCTTAATGTTTTAGTTTTAGCTAAATTAGTATACATTCGATATTTTAGTTCATGTTTTTAGTTGATATTTTTGCCGAAATAAAACATTACTTATGAAATGCCGTTAATAGAATATTTCGAAAAATTGATATCAGTATAAAAACAAAACGTCTCTTTTTCATTTACCCGAACAACTGAAGCTGATATGACCTACAATAACTGTGACCAACTTAACGAGTACTGTTGTAGTCTGGTCTGTTGCTTCATTCTGTATGCACTTTGAATTTAGTTTTTCTACTTCGATTTTAGAAAGTTTTAATCAGGTGTAAAACATTAAGTATTAAATATTTAATAGCACTGAAACAAATTATAATTTTGAAATTTTCGTAAGCATCAAATAGAGTTAAATGACATATTACGAATCTCTGGAAATTCGTTTGCGTTTTAGATTAGGGTATAGGAGGTTAAATGTATAATCACTTACTTAATGACTATTGGACTCTGAGCCGCCATGTTTCCAGGAGTAGCGCAATTAGGAAAAAGACATATCACGCGGTTAAAACCAGATGGTTCGCCATCATCTTCTTCTTCATCTTCCATAACTTCGAACAGCTCTTCGGGTTCATCAACGAAATGCCCTAATAAAAAAGTACCAACTAAAAATTATCGTCATCGATCCCTGTTGTACCAAGTGTTGGTCTCTCCACTGAAGAAGAAAACTGCTGCTTCTCCTCAGCAACCTTACAAAGCCAAAGAAAACACTTCGGATTTGGTAAGCTAGTGTTTGTAAAAGTTTCTATGGATAAACATACTTTTGTGGGGTATTAATAACACGAAGCGGTAATGACAACGAAATATGAATGGATTGAAATCAATGTGTTTGTAGTGTTGGGATAAATCAGAGTAGGCACTATTGAAATTTATCAATTGAATCGTTCGTTTTCAGTCATACAAAGCCAAATCAGATTTTTTTATACGTTGTAAATGTAGATTTTGAATGTAATAGATGTAAGGTTTACAGATCCTGATCAGATATTATATATACATAAATAAATAAATAAATATATACACTGATTTTACCATTATTAGCTTGTTGGAAATTTGGGTTCAAAAATATGGTTAACAACTGGTATGTAACACATCAACTACTATCCTAATTAATACTAGAAATATTATCCTAATTGAGTCAGATAATTTATGGTTAAACGCTTTCAAACGGTTTTAAAGTAAACAATGCAACTGCAAATGCTATTTTTACATACTTCTGATTTTGAGCCGTAACGGACAAATTAAGAGAAATGTGAAGAAAAAAACAACACTTGTAAGTAATTAACTTGTTTTTATAACAACTTTTAGGCCTGTTGGTTCCCTGTCTCTGTATCTCGCTGGCTTTTGGTGTTTGAATCGTAAGTTTTAAAGTATTATACTGCATATATAAATAGCATTTCATAGAATCGTCTGTTTCTCATCGTTAAGCCTAACTGTTGAGCTCTGGTATTGAACGAAAACTTCTTTGCCAGCGACTTGTGTAAGGTTTTAGGCTTTTCTTAATATTGGAGTGATCATTCGACCCTCCCCTCCTTCCCCAGCTATGGCCCTGACGCTCATAAACGACTACGAGTTGACAGGACAGAAGAGTAGAAGGCAGAAGATAAATATTATCAAAATACATCCTTTACATATTATCAGTTCACCACTTTTTTAGGAACTGCACCCACACTTTTAATCCCACTAACTGCATTTTCTTTAGCACCATATGACGAAACCCGGATTACATCTGTAGTTTGGATAAACTACTTGCTATACAATACTTTCACCGACCTACAAAAACTTTCGTTAATATTAGTTCTACGTATTCATTTTTAAATATAGATAAAATATTATACACGTGTTTCATAAGGTGACGCCACGTATGTTTTGTCTTGTACAAGTCAACATTGATTGTAAAACGAAAGTCAATTGAACAACTAACTTCAGTAACGTTACGCTTCCATTACGCTTAGGATAAGGTACAGAGAACTACTTTTTAATTTACGAAATTAATTTCAATAAAGTAGATAGATAAACTTTATGTGATTACTATTCGTTCCAAAGATTCGCGCATGGGGATGAATATAAATTCGTTATTTTATTGCGAATCACTTGAAGCGCAAGTTTCATAATTAATAGAACATGGCTACACCCCAGAGATTTTAAATACTTCATTAAAAGGTATGAAAGTCAAAAACTTTCAGTTGGCAGCCTAACTAAGTAACAGAGAATCTATTGAAAGTTCTAATCTTTACTTCCACCACTTCTTATGCTGCATACTTATATATTGCATATTTATATAAAAGATTATTTTTTTTCCTTTCATACCTCGTCTTTAATGGTCCACTGTTTTTAATAAACACTTTACTTTCATGTAATTCACTTAAGTTATTTGTTTAGAAGAAAAGTTCCACATTTTTGTGGGAAAAAACACTCTGTAGTGCTGTCTACGCATCTGATTGCACGTTTTGGAAGCCACTGGTCACGAAATTGGAAGCGAAATATTTATATATAATAATTTGCACTTAGACTAAGCTTCGCATCACAATGAAACAACAATTAAAACTCATATTCCGCACTTCTTTTAATATTCACACTGAACGATATTGAAAGAGGTTTGATATGAAAAAAAGAATCAAAAAAGGTTTTGCTACATAAACATTTACCTGAAAGGTAAATTCCTTATCAGAACAAATATATATATATATACTTATATGTGTGTGATTTCTTATGTCAGAGGGCACTGCTTGTACAGAAAACTATAAGTTTTATAGATAAATATACCTTTTGCAGTTTTTCATTTACACACGGGGTTTGTATCGAAACCCAGATTTTAGCATTATAAGCATGCAGACTTATCGATGTGCCACTTGGGGGCACCGTGTTTTGTAAACACTTTCAATGTTCACCATATCAACATTGGTTTTGTTCTCACATAAACATGCTGTTTATTTATCCTAATTAAGAATAATTAAGTTTCAAAAAGAAAATATATTTTTTTTGTTCTTTCCTTAAATTAGTATGCTTATTTTGATTATAAAACTGCTACAGTACTTCTAGTATTGTAGTGTGATGTTTTAGCTTATTTTTGATTATAAAACTGCTACATTACTTCTAGTATTGTAGTGTGATGTTTTAGCTTATTTTTGATTATAAAACTGCTACATTACTTCTAGTATTGTAGTGTGATGTTTTAGCTTATTTTTGATTA
>NW_013665965.1:364828-369980 GCF_000517525.1 Limulus polyphemus | reverse complement strand
GTATCTTTGCACGAAATTCAAAACGAACAAACTTACGAGCTTTATCATAGCACAACCCCTCACCCCCGGTGGCTCAGCGGCAAATCGTAGGTCTTATAATGCTAAAAACCTGGTTCCGATACCTGCAGAGGGCAGAGCACAAATGACCCACTATGCAACATTTTGCTTAACAACAAACAAACAAGCTCTACCATAAATACAAAATACAAATAAGTTGTGCCAATGTAATGATAGTTTAAAACTCCGATGTTGTTTAATTACTTGATGCAGGATTTAATTACATCATATTTTGAAAGGTAGCTTATATTTCACCGTAACAACTCATCTCCCTCCCTCTAGCGGAAAGAACAAAAGTTGAATTCAGATGCTCAGTATCCGTGTAAAGGAGAATATAGTGCTTTGTATAAGAGAGATTTAATTAACCCGCGGTGTGCAGAGCACAGATAGCCCATTGCGTAGCTTTACGCTTAACAACAAATACGTATTCCTATAAGAATATAACATCAATGGAAATAGGTATAATTAGGTTAGTAAATACCACAATTCTGCTGGAACAGAAGACCACTCATTTGTGTCTACTTAGAAAACACAAAAAGAACAAACGACAAGAGAAAAGCATACAGGTACTCTCGTAGAGGAGCATTTTTTATATACTAATAATAATCTCATCATGTTGAACTTATTAATTTACTTTGTTTAATGTTTATCATATCATAATGCTTATCATAAAGAATCTGAAAATATTTTCTTTTATTTCCATTAATCTATGTATATAGATTATACTTTAAGAACGCAGGTACACAAATGTTACACATTTTTTATTTTAAAGATAAACTTCAATGTATTCCACAACTGAGTACCAACGTAATATCAGAGGTCAAAACTGCAGTATACTTGTTTACAAAGAGAGCACGAAACATGCCGAACGTAGTACGAAAAATGTGAATTTGTAATATCCAAAGTATCATTCTCAAAGCTACTGAACTTAAATGAGAATTTAAAGTAATTGTTAATCCAGTATTCGAAACCGTTTTTTTGTGTTGTGTGTATCTTATATTTACGATTATTTTTTCGACAAAAACGTTCGTAGTAGCATCAGCTTATAGAAAAGCAGCCTGTAATTTCCGTTTTGAGTTTTGTGAAATACGTCATTGCCGTGGAAACATTAATTTGTTATTTAAACAGTAGACAGCAAAGCGTGTCCCGAATTTGTTAATATTATCACGGACTCATTTTGCATTATTATTTTATGCTTCAAATATCATTTGACAAGAGATATTATAGATTTGAAAAAGGAAATTATTTGAAATTTAAGTCTTTTAATTACTCAGGTTGTCCGGAAATTGTATTAAAAAATTTATTAAGTTTAGTATTATAATATCCAAACACTCTGTATCTGAACTTTTCAAAATATTAATTGATAATTGAAAAAAAATGTTCCCTTAAAAATATGAAATAATTTATTATTTGAATTTTAAAAACTAATTACAAAATTCTAAAATATTGTAGGAGGCACAGAAACAATAACAATAATTGCTTATCTTATTTTGTAAAAACTAAAAGTTGCTACAACTTTTTAAATAAATAGTTGACACACCGGTGAGAAAATGTCATTTTTATAACATCTTTTCTCTATAAATTAAGTTCTTCGTTATTTGTAAGTAAAATTTGAAATGGTTATTTAGTCCTTAACCTTCCGACTGATACATAGTTCTTTCTCACATGTTACAAGGTATCTAGAAATGTGTTTGCTGTTTAAACAATTTATATATTTTCTACTCATTATCTTTTAAGTCAACGACAAACAGCAATACACAGTATATGTCTAATCCTTATTGAAAGTTATTACCTTCGAGTCATGCTTTATTTGCCTGTACTTATAGATTTTTGACTTTGTGTACACCAAATAACTTTAGCTCTGTTCTTAGTTTTCGCTGGCAGTTAGCCAAGTTCTCCTGTAAGACGATGTGTTGTATGTAATGGTTGTGGGTTGTAGGTTTGGTTTTGGATACTTGAAACTATATCGCGTCAGTGAATAGATTCTTTCGCACCGTTGAGCAAATTAAATTTCATAAAAGTCTGCTTTGTGAATTGATAAAATTGTGTTTGGCTGTGTTCTTACGAGTATATCTGTGGGGTAGAAGGTTTATATTATCTACATTTAGAAATTCGTGGTCAAATTTGAAAATCACAGGCATTAAAGTTAAGGTCGATGGCACGTTTACACATTATTAGTAATCAATATACACTACTACTTGAAATGGTTTCAGAGTTTATACATATTTTCTTCGTTTTCATAATTAAATTATCGCGTGATTACGTGATGATTAAACGTGGTGTGAAACGATTGCGCAATTTTGTTTTTTTCTTTTACAATGTTAGGAACATAGAGACATAAAAACCATATGCGCCATTTATCAAATAAGTATCGTCACTATTGTGTGCATACTTTTAAACTTAGATTCTTAAAGATGGAAGATCGAGATATGAGTATGATTTTAACTCATTTTCTGTTAAAGACTAAATATGCTCCTGAAGTTATTCGCATTTCTAAGTCGTTTCAGGTCCCTTGGTGTCCTTAGAGCTACTTCCTCCATCGTCGTGCTCAATCTATTGTTGAAAATTACGCCTGTCACCACAATTTCTCTTGTAACGGTTCTGGGAAGCGTGACGAAGTCAATCTACACTACACATCTTGCCCTACTTTCCACGATCCATGAACGTCGAATTCCAAGCAGAAAAAAGCACCAAAGTCCATCAAGGGCTTGAAAGATGTATGTTCGAATGGGCTTACTGTGAGTCTAGCTTCTTTGGTCGCCTTTCACGTGAAATCAACCGTTAATTTCGAGGCAAGGCTTTTGAACCTTGAACTATTCAGTTTCGTCAACTTCCAATTCTTGTTCATTATTTTGTTATTAGTGTCAAGTGATGTGCCCAGTTGTGTCGCAATGGCTTTTTGGGTCGAAGGTTTTATATATATAATATATCACTTTGGGAATGACAGTATTGCTCCGAATTGTCTTGAAATGTGGTTTCGGAGCTTGTTGCTGTCTTAAACGATCTCCTATGCATGTTTTCTAGGGGTGCGTATCTTATCATAGTAATCGATACAATACATAGCTAGATATTGATTCCGCAATACAATACGTATCTAGATACAAAAGTTTTGCTAGAAAGGTTGACAGTTTGTTCTGTAATTTATTATCTATAATACTAATATTGTCTTATTTAAGTACTTCACACTTTACAGTGCTTTTTCAAATTCCCAGTTTTTAGTCAAATAAATGGCAGCTGGCAAGAGAAGTAAAAAAAATAATAATATCTGTCTATTTTGTTATTGTTAATTTGTTATGTTACTTTGCATTGTGTTGCTTTGTGCTTAACTTCAAACAAACAAACAAATACTTTGCATGTGATGTTTTTGATGAAAGAAATAAAGACAGCATGTAGTATTCAATACACATCTTTCTTTATCGCAGCCCACCAGTGGTACAGCGGTATGTCTGTGGACTTGCAACGCTAGAAACCGGGTTTCGATACCCGTGATGGGCAAAACACAGATCGCACATTCTGTAGCTTTATGCTTACTACAAACAAACGTTTATTGAATCATTAATTTTTAGCCAAAATACCTTATTAGAAGTTCAGATTTTTCCTGTACAAAAGACTTATAATGTTTACTGAAAGTTTGCCAAATTTTATGAAGGTACATAAATCGTATCGTATCGGACGATGTATGGATACAATCGTGTCACGGCTTCACGATACGATACTCGTATCGTATCGCTGTATTTCCACACCTTTAATATTTTCCAATCTCTTTGAAGAATATCTAATAATTCGTTTACTGTATGGACATCTTTTTTAGGAAAAACCTTTATTTCCTGTACCTATAATTTGACACCTGACAACATTACAGTCTAGAATGGTCGAAAATTCACGAATCAAAGATACAGGTGCTAAGCCTGTGTCTGTAGCATAACAGCACACATCTGCTTCGCAACGCTACCTTATTAGTGTGGTTAACTGTCTGTAATTATGAATTAGTCAGTTGATGGAAGGATTCATATGAAGTATTTATATTTATATGAAAGAATTGAGCAGGGTGTGGCCAAGTGGATATCATGAGCGACTGTGAATCCGAGGCTCAAAGGTTCGCGTTCCTTTGCACTATAAATGCGCTTCGCACTTTGTAGCCGCGGGTATACTTAAATAGTGACAGTGAAGTCCCACTATTTGATCAGAGTAACCTAAGAGTTGGCATTGGGTGCTGTTTTCTATAACTGCCTTCCTTCTAGTCTACCAGTTTAAAATTAAAGCTGATATACGTAAATAGCCTTTGTGTAGCTTTGAGATAAAATCTAAAGTAAAACTCTAACAATAAATATAGATGAGAAGGGAAAAAGATCTGATTTTCATCCTTTAATAGCTTAAAAGATATTTCGAAATAGCACAATCAATAATTTTCGCGTATATTTTACGACAAAAACTTAAAAGGAAGATTAAAGAGACATCCAAATATAAAATAAATATAAATATAAAATATGTATATATATATATATATATATATTTATTTGTCTTTTTGTTTACATCCGTTTAAATGAAGTGCGCGCGCATGTGCATTTAGATAGTAAGTTGCACGCGCATTTTCAGGACAGACAAAAACTGAGTATCATTATAATAGATTATCAATAGATTTTACTTAGGTTAGATATTCTGTAAAATTATCCATCTAAAGAAGGTTAATCGCACTTTGTAAAAAAGAATTTTCATGTGCTATGGCAGTGAAGTGATGCCACAAATACGAATGGTGACGTCACGAGCGACATGTTTCAGGTAAACATACGACTACTAGTTATCAGGATAGAAAGTGCCTAACTAATACGTCACAGCTCTTTTTGAGGAATGTTATTCTCTGAGTTTATTGGTAAACGATTCAGAACCAAAGGAAACAACATTTCAAAGTCTTAAGTATTCATCTTGGAAGCGGTAAAACTCACGTAGCGAAAAGTTCACGACTGAAAGAGACACTGGAGACACACCTCAATTCATCAGCTGTAAAGTGAAGGCTATGGTTGCGACAAAGAATCCTCCGACCCTCCAAACCACAACTATTGCGATAAAGTTGTGTCTAAGTTCTGGCATCGTTAGG
>NW_013665965.1:360077-363828 GCF_000517525.1 Limulus polyphemus | reverse complement strand
CCAAACCACAACTATTGCGATAAAGTTGTGTCTTAGTTCTGGCATCGTTAGGGAAGTAATAAAAAAAAATTCAGGTAAAGAAAGGCCCTAAGCCAAAAGTTCACAAACTTCCAGCCCAGCTATGACAAAGAAATTAGAATCAAAATAAACTCATTAGACGACATACCTGTTACCCCACCTACCCCCGATGCACCTTCAATGGACTTTAATGCCTTTAGCAGCTTAAACGCCAATGCCCATGTCTAGTATGAACTCTGTGGAAAGTCTGTCAAGATTTGTGGTTCTAATATTAACCTCGCCGCCCGTCATACTATGTGTGTTTGTGTATTTTTTCATAGCAAAATCCGTAGACTAACCGTTGTCCCACCAGGGTACAGGTCCATCATAGAAGCCTATTACAATGGAAATTGCGATGTCTGGCAACAGTACGTAATAGTGGCCATCAGAGTAAGCATGATCAAATGGAAGAAGTCGTTCCAAGAGCATCATGAGACCAAGAATATCGTCCTTATAAGGTGTGATTAATCCTTAAATGTTAGTTTTAAACAATCCAACTAGAGTCACATCACACTTAAAATGTTGTTTTGTTTGTTTTTTCACAGAACTACTATAGCCGACAGAGGGCGCGCTCTCCATATGAGATTCCTGCTAGCGTATACGAAGATGACCCAGGTATTATGTCCGAAGCAGAAACTTCAGCTACTGGGTTTCGTAGACCTTCAAAAGGTCGTTTTACGCTTCCAATGGTCAGACCTCCCGTTAAAGTTCAGGAGCGAACTCTAGGTAAGTAAGGGAAATTTTATACTATTAGCTAGATTTTTTACTAACAGTATCTTTCCAGTTTTTGGTTCAAAAGCGGACCAACTACCGGTAGAATATAAACATCTTTATATATGTTATTACCAAAAAAAAAAACTTCGATCCAGGTTAAAGGCAAACAGAATATAAACATCTTTATATATGTTATTACTAAAAAAAAACTCTTCGATCCAGGTTAAAGGCAAACAGAATATAAACATCTTTATATTTGTTATTAATAAAAAAAAAAAAACTCTTCGGTTCAGGTTAAAGGCAAACAAAAGTAAATATTTTCGGTCATATTCATATATTCAAATCCTTCTCTAAATCAAATGAACGATTTCTTTTATATTACTTAAGTCTTAAATTCTTGTTTAGTTATTGTTTTTCTAACCCTACTTAAAAAACAAAAACATCAAGCTAAGTAAGCAAAATCTTTCTCTTTAGTTCTATCTTTTTGAAAGTTCTAAGGAAAAAAAAGAAAAACGTTTTTAGATAAATACTTTTCTAGCATGTTCCATCTCTTTTACTCTCTGCTCTACTAGTGTGAGATTCTTCGCGTAGTTTATGATGTCTTGCTCTACTAGTGTGAGATTCTTCGCGTAGTTTATGATGTCTTGCTTTACTAGTGTGAGATTCTTCGCGTAGTTTATGATGTCTTGCTTTACTAGTGTGAGATTTTTCGCGTAGTTTATGATGTCTTGCTCTACTAGTGTGAGATTCTTCGCGTAGTTTATGATGTCTTGCTCTACTAGTGTGAGATTCTTCGCGTAGTTTATGATGTCTTATATCTTTTCTAATGAAGACGGAAAAAAATAAGATACTATATAATAATTTCTGGAATGAGATACATTATTCTACATAAAAACAAACTGTTGAGATCCCATAACCAAATGAAAAATAACGTATTCACAATTTTCCATTTTTATAAACAGAGAACGAGACTTGTAACAGCCATTTTTCGGTATTATGTTAAAAGGAATAGGTTGCAGTATTTTGTTCTACTTGGATCGGAAAGTTGTTTGTACGAAACCTTATTAATTATTAACAATAACTTATGAGTGAAAGACGATTGTATAATAATATGTCACCTTCAATATATCTGTTATAACCAGTGACGACGATGCCTTTCGTCCAATATGAGGCGGCTGAATTACAAAGAGACATAGTAATGGTTTAAACCCTATTTCTTTCAGCAAATTGATGGACAGCAACTGTAATGGTGTGAGCTGGATTAACTTAGTGAAGTGAAACATTTCATTAATTTTTACTTATATCAAAACACATCAGAACTAATTAAGGATTTTTAACTATATCATTTACTTATTTTAACACCATATATTAATAATTATTATTTTCTTGAACTAACCTGCTCATCATTCAGAAGAATTGACGATCAACAAGCTAGTCCTTCTTGATCCCAGAGTGGGTGACTGACCACAGCGTCAGTTGAAGAAGACTAAATTAATAATTATTAATTAAAATATCTGAGTGAAATTGAAGAAAGGTGTATGATAATATGTCAACCACACTATATCTGTGATATCCAGTGGCGATTTCTAAATACTTCTTATTTTGTGATTACATTGAACACTAAGATTTTTTTAACTGTTTCAATGTAGCAAAAACTCGTGTATGCCATTACTGTTCCAGCGTATTAGTAACTTCAGTACACTGAGACGTGTTAACAAGCATAACTGTTTTTGTTTACTTATGCTAATTTACTAAAATAACAATAAGATAAGTCTACAACAATGGTGTATTATGGCAAAGAATAATTAAAGATCTTCTGTGGCACTCATCTTCTAATTGACTAATACGTTTTCTAACGTATTGGCTAGTACACTAAAATGTCTTAAACACACTAGTAACAGTCTACATTAATGTATTTGCAAAAGGACTGACTTCTGATTCTGCAAACACTACACCTCCTCGTCTTGCCTCATTTGCAAAACTCAGTTCATTAACTAACTGGTACAAGTCAATGGATCCCTCGTCAGGCACTATGAAGAAAAGGATCTTGCATAACACACTATGGAAAGCCTGCATGAAACTCATGCCACGTTTTGGGCTCTGAATCAAATTAGATCATTTTTTCCAATGTAATGTATTACATCGATACAGTGTCTTACCTTAGACTGTCATCATTTATCTTAATGTGAGATACACTGATAGGCCTAGGAACGCTGAACGCTGGACATAATTTTAACACTGTTCAAAGTAGCCTTACTTTGACATATAATCGCAGGCAAAATTCAAGGATACAGGTCCACTATCAGTTATTTAACATCTAAGCCATAATTAAAAGTCTTAAGTAATGGACAAGGATACAGGTTCACAGGCAGTTACTTAACACCTAAGCCACAATTAAAATGCTTTAGTAATGGACAAGGATACAGGTTCACAGGCAGTTACTTAACATCTAAGCCACAAATAAAATGCTTTAGTAATGGACAAGGATACAGGTTCACAGGCAGTTACTTAACATCTAAGCCACAAATAAAATGCTTTAGTAATGGACAAGGATACAGGTTCATAGGCAGTTACTTAACATCTAAGCCACAATTAAAAGCCTTAAGTAATGGACAAGGATACAGGTTCACAGGCAGTTACTTAACATCTAAACCACAAATAAAATGCTTTAGTAATGGACAAGGATACAGGTCCACAGTCAGTTAGTTAACATCTAAGCCACAATTAAAAGTCTTAAGTAATGGACAAGGATACAGGTCCACAGTCGGTTAGTTAACACTTAAGCCACCATTAAAATGATTTAGTAATGGACAAGGATACAGGTCCACAGTCAGTTATTTAACATTTAAGCCACAATTAAAATGCTTTAGTAATGGACAAGGATACAGGTTCACAGGCAGTTACTTAACATTTAAGCCACTATTAAAAGCCTTAAGTAATGGACAAGGATACAGGTCCACAGTCAGTTAGTTAACATCTA
>NW_013665965.1:351127-359472 GCF_000517525.1 Limulus polyphemus | reverse complement strand
CCACAATTAAAATGCTTTAGTAATGGACAAGGATACAGGTTCACAGGCAGTTACTTAACATTTAAGCCACTATTAAAAGCCTTAAGTAATGGACAAGGATACAGGTCCACAGTCAGTTAGTTAACATCTAAGCCACAAATAAAATGCTTTAGTAAGGAACAAGGATACAGGTTCACAGGCAGTTACTTAACATCTAAGCCACAAATAAAATGCTTTAGTAATGGACAAGGATACAGGTCCACAGGCAGTTACTTAACATCTAAGCCACAATTAAAAGCCTTAAGTAATGGACAAGGATACAGGTCCACAGTCAGTTAGTTAACATCTAAGCCACAATTAAAAGCCTTAAGTAATGGACAAGGATACAGGTCCACAGTCGGTTAGTTAACACTTAAGCCACTATTAAAAGGCTCTTATAAATCCGTACCGGCCTGTGTACAGGTAGAAGTATGCGACGATATCAATACCTTGACATTAAACCTGCAAGACTACACTAGGATCCCTTATATAAATATATAATATTAATTTATTCCATAAATGCTATAAAACGTCAATGAATATTCAAAAACTAATTATTCTAATATTTCAGTGCTATAAGTAATGATCTAAACATTTAAATTGTTCAAAGTAAATCCTGGCTGACGGTACTCTACTTCTTGGCTTCTTTCCGATATATAATATACTTTGTTGTTTCTTTCAGATGAGGCCTATGATTCCATATCACTATAATTCATCTATGTCAGGTTAAATAATTCACTTCCTTTGGATGACATAAAAGTTATATTGTTTTCGTAAGTGGATTCATTTCAATAAAAGAAAAATCATTTAAAGATTAAAAACACACCATAAAACAAGCCAATTGCTTTTATTATAGCATAAGTGTAATATTAGAAAACGGAACATATAAATATAATGTGTTTTGTAGCAGAGCTTAATTAGTCTGATGTATTGAATGTATGGTTTTCTTATGTAAACGCCTAGCTTCAAAAGTTAAGCTTGGCTCAAAGATGAAAAGACATAGAAAAGTTCAATGTGAATACAGTGTTTCTGTTTAGTTCAAAATAGGAGTCTATGTCATATAAAGTTACAGAAACGTAAAAATAAATAAAGCGTATTTGTTTCTTCTAACTTAGAATGTACTCCTTCATGTATCGTGTAAAACAGGACCGAGCATAACTTAATGGTGAGCGTGCCGGACAATATATAAGAAGGTCCAAGATTCGAGCCGCGATAAATATTGGTTAGTTCGAAATATGAGGCTATGTCATTTAAAGCTATAGGAACGTACAAATAAATAAATCGTATTTGTTTGTAGGAACACCTTATCCCAATTTTAAACGCATTCCTTAATGCATCGTGTAAAAAAAAAAAAAGACCGAGCGTGCAGGACAGTAGATCGGAAGGTCCAAGGTTCGTTCCACCAAATTCTGCTATTGGAAAACTATAACTGTAACAGTTTGTCTCGTTATGCGGTTAAGAAAGCCGTTAGTCAACACGTTTTTCTGACTGATGTCCTTCTTCTGGCCAGTAATTCTAAACTGGGGACGACTTTGCTGAACTTTGAGTCTCTGACCTGGCCGTTTGGCCCATACGTCGTTTAAGGTGTTGGTTAGGATAGAATATCAAATACTAAACCGTTTAAAACAATTCAGTTCGTAAATGGTATGGCAACCTTTATTAGATAAACCAACAGATATTTAATCTTCGAAGCTTGAATAGTATTTTATAGAAATAAATTTGTGTATAGATTTTTTATTTATTCCTTTGTTTGTTTGTTTGTAATTAAGTACAAAGCTACACAATGGGCTATCTGTGCTCTGCCCACCACGGGTATCGAAACCCGGATTCTAGCGTTGTAAGTCCGCAGACATACCGCTCTGCCACTGGGAGGCTTATTTATTCCTGGCGTAGATGTTCAAATATTCAAAAACTTTTTTCCTTTGTTTACTAACGTGTTACATACATATTTTCAGTCCTACAGTAAAATATTTGTAAGTTTCGTTTTGATTTTTACCTAAGTGGTGTTATCACAATCATAAGCGTACGGGATGCGGAGGCTAGGGGGCTGTAGCCCCCTTAGATTGGCCCTTTAATAAAAATTCGGGCAAGATCCGTCAACAGTCAAGCTACTAACCAATTACTATAATTCATTTCACAAACGACTAAATTACTTTTTCTTCCCCTTTTAGAAAAAACTTTTTCGAGCAAATAAACCTCAGCTCCCCTCCCCATCCCTTAAAAAACGCCCCCCAGTGGCACAGCGGTATGTCTGCCGACTTATAACGCAAGAATCCGGGTTTCGATACCCGTGGTGGGCAGAGCACAGGTAGTCTATTGTGTAGCTTTGTGCTTAATTACAAACAAAACAGTTAAAAAACCTCTTTTACGCCTATGACCACAATACTAGTTGCATCTTTTTTATAATTCTTCCATCATATAATACAAACATATTCTCAACATAGTAACATAATTAGCTCCATTAATATCTAACTTAATTTTAAGTTCGATCTATATAGCTTACTTTTGATAGACCTAGTCAGAACCACCTACCGCCAACCCTTGGGCTGTTTTTTTTTTTTTACCAACGAATGGTCGATTTGAATGTCACAGTATAACGTTCCACGGCTGAAAAGGCAAACATGTTCGGTGTGAATTAACGTCCTGAACTTTAGGGCCGTGGGTGCGTTAGAAGAGTGACGGTCAATCCAACTATTTGATTAAAGTAGTCGAAGAGCAGGCAGTAGGCGTTGTTGACTAGCTGCCTTCCTCTGCAGACTGTTAATAGAAAATTATGAACGGGCAGCGCAATTATCCGAAATTTCAATAAACAACTAAAAACATAATTAGAATTAACTTTATAAAGCTATATATTTATACATTTCTATCTATCAATGTCTGTCTACCTACGAAACTTTTCATCACAAGTTGATTTAACGTAACTGTTTCAAAGAAAATGGTCGGTTGAGACTTGCTTCGGTCCACAATTAGATTAATTTGTGTTTTCGTCATGAGATTATTTTTGTTTTTGGTAGAAAGGAAGGAGCTGTGTTATTACAGTTGAGTTGAAAATTAACAAATAGTTGAATCGTTTATTCTCTTAAACTCTTAGGGTTTAATTAGTTGTAGAGTTAAGTCTAGCTTGTATGAATTGCAATGCACGTGGAATTATTCTTCTCTTATTTAACTGGATGCGGCGTTAAGCCTTTCGTGTGTGGTATTTTTGAGTTGGATCTCTGCAGCATCTTAAGATCACATTAGATACGGATATTTAGTTACTTTCTAGACAATAGTTTTCGTACTCACAAGCATTTGAGCTCCAATTAACTTTCGAATCTTTAATGATACATCTTTCTATGTTATTTTCAAGAATTTTCCACATAACTTTACAGTTGTACTTGTCATGCATACTTTTGGTTCTGAGTAATTTAACAATTGTGCGTCAAGTGAAGTTGGGCGTGTACGTAAGGCGGTATTTCCAAAGTAACAACAAAGAAAGCTCAACTAAATCCACCACGACATATAGCTTCTATTGTTTTCTCCAATTAGTGTAAACAAACTTTACACTGGCGAGAACGTGTATTTATAAATAATCCATTATGTCAAGTTTTTGGTTCAATATTCAGTAACGTTTTCTACTACCCTCGGCAAGCATTGTTTGTTTAGCTTATACCGCCAAAATTCGGGTTTCGATACCCGTGTGGGCAGAACACAGTTAGTCCATTGTGTTGTTATGTGTTTACCGGCAAACAAACAAACGAACCTTAATCCGTTCTCTGCTCGTGATGATAATGTTCTGTATAATGTTAATCAGCTTAGCTGTGCTCATGTGACTGTTGAAACTTCAACTCGATCGTTGCTGAGAAAGTTATTGTGCCCCCCCCCCCTCCAAGTTTAACCACTGTTTCTTATCTAAGTAACAACCTCTGCTTGTTTCATAGAGCGTGCTTACGAGCCTTCACACCCTTTTTTATTTACTTAGATATGTTAGATATGGTAGCATGTGTTGAAGGAAGAACTGACTACAACGCGGATTTTTGTTTCATGGAAAATATTGCAGACTCCTGTATAGAAATTAATCACAGACTTGATTAACAGC
The DNA here is from genome assembly GCF_000517525.1 of Limulus polyphemus. NCBI lineage: Eukaryota > Metazoa > Arthropoda > Merostomata > Xiphosura > Limulidae > Limulus > Limulus polyphemus. The sequence continues at coordinate 355,376 of NW_013665965.1, read as the reverse complement.
TTTAATTATTCAACATGTCATATCAGTTCTAAAGGTTATCGCAAGAATGTGGATAAAACAATGATTCTTCATAAATAGTCTTGTATACCATTTACATTTCCCCCCAGTGGCACAGTGGAATGTCTTCGGACTTACAACGCTAGAAACCGGGTTTAGATACCTGTGGTGGGAAGAACACAGATATCGTATTGCGTAGCTTTGTGCTTGATAACAAAAAAAAAACCATTTACATTAATCACAAGATATTACCACAACATTAAGGTGACAATTTGAAATTCACACTATTTAACATATTTTTCTTAAACATGCTGTGTTTGCTTTATCAGAACATTGATGACATTCTATATGTCAGTATATTTCAAATTTAAGCAAGTAAATGTTCATTATTTTGTTCATTCCACGTCATTTTCAAACGCCAGGAAACATGCGCTGAATGAGTGTAATCAACCTATAAATAAATACAGGATAATTTGAAATCCTTGCAAAGGCACACAGTTTATAAAGGAAAGTCTATTATATATATATATTAATGGACTTAAACCAGGATTAAATGAGCAAAACAGCGAAGTTTATTTATTATCAAAAGAGATAACTTAATATTACCACATAAATTCGCATTTATTACTTATGATGACATTTCTTAGCTTTATCGTTAGATTAAGAAATTTTTGGTACTCTGTATTAGTATTATCATTTTGAGACCACTGTAGTCCGTCTCTTTTGGTGTAATCGTATTCATTATGCATTTGTCTTCAACTATTTTTACTCCTGTTTATTTATACTAGTATCCAACATGACTTGATATGACCCACAGATGGCTCAGTGGTAATTCAATGGGCTTATATAGTTCAATATCGGGTTTCGATACCCGCAGTGGACAGAGCACAGATTGCCAATTTATTAGGTTTTTGCTTTACAACAAACAAACAAAAAAGAAAAATATAGTGTCGAAAATATTTATAACTAAAATAAAATGTTTTCATTGTGTTTTTTTTTTAGTATTTGAATAGCTTAGGAGTATCGAAAATAAGGCCTTTTTTTTTTCTAGGCCCGGCATGGCCAGGTGGTTAGGGAGCTCGACTCGCAATCTACGGGCAGCGGGTTCGAATCCCCGTCCCACCAAACATGCTTGCCCTTTCAGCCTTGGGGGCGTTATTATGTGACGGTCAATCCCAATATTCCTTGGTAAAAGAGTAGCTCAAGAGTTGGCGGTGAGTGGTGATGACTAGCTGCCTTCCCTCTAGTCTTACACTGCTAAATTAGGGACTGCTAGCGCAGATAGCCCTCGTGTAGCTTTGCGCGAAATTCAAAAACAAACAAATCATTTTTCTTGTATGGTTATAATATTTCTCTTGTAAGCTTTTTAACCAGTATTTGTGATTAAGCACTTCTAAATAAATTTAGTTTAGATTAATATATGAGCAAATTATCTCAATTAACACATATTATTTAAATGGATAATAGAATTCTTGATTGAAACATATATATATATATATCAGTAGTTTCCTAAGCTTTAATTTTTCTGTTTCTAATTTGTCTGCTGGACTCCACTGTACTAACGCTAAAGGTATATTACGTTTCTATACTTTTTTATTAACGTGGGCATAATTATCCAGTTACGAGTTTGTTCAAATAAAGGATAACATGTAAAATTTCTTGTCCAAATAGTAATCAACATTCTTTAACAGCCTGATAAGTAGTAACGTAAGAATGTTTTTATGAACATTGACCTTCTAGAAAGATATGCTGATTTTATATAACAGTTTTCAATGAATTTTTTACACGTTTTCTATGTCTTACTAAACTTAAGTAAATCAATCTACGTTCCTGAGTAGGATCGCAAGCTGATATAATTATGAAAGTGATTATCGTTATAATCAATAGCTTATTATAATCTTTGGAAGAAGTAAGACTTGGATTTCAACTTGTTATGTTTAATTGCAGGGCTTCGATAAAGTGAGCTCTTACAATGTAATTTTATGTATATTTCTAATAAACATTCAAAGTTTCTTTTTAATTATCATAATTGTATTAAATATTCATAATGGCTTAAGGTTTAAGTAGCTGCAAATCCATTTTTTATTAGATTTATTTCGATAATGACACAAAAGTTCGAAAAGACCAGCAGAAGAATAAGCCAGAAGATGTAAAAGTGTACCAATCAGAGATCAATAATAAATACAAAAATTACCACAGATTATTAAAGTGCCTTTAGAAAATCTTGCCAGAAATTAGAAAGGCGCCAAATGTGCCTCTTGGAGTATGACATGAGATTATAGATTGTAGCGTAACAACAAGATGAGATATTTGGAGATTTAGTACAAAACTATTAAGCATGAAAGAATAAAAAATAAAATCTCTTAATCGAGCCACAAAAACGAGGAAGCGAAGAAAAACAAATCTAGTGTCTTTTATAAGCTACTGATATCAGTCTACTTGCTTGCTTAATGGACTACAGATGGTTGAAAGGACATGATAGGCTTAGTGAAGATCCTTTCGATATGAATGGACCAGCTTCAGGAAAAGCAAGCAAGTTTGGCATTCAGTTAGCTCAGACATCTTATCCAAGACCTTAGTCACAAAAAGCATACTACGTGTAAAAACAGAATTCTCATAGACTTTGCCCGCTACCACGGTCTTTTCAACTGAAACTGTATTTACTTCCTATCCAAGAACATTCTACGATACTGCAACCAATTCTAGGGCAGCCAGATTTTTCAAAGCCTCTAAAATTTTCTTTGCCCACAGAAAAACAACAGCAAACAATTGCATTATAAATAAATGCCATGTATCGTATCAGTTTTAAGTTATTTTATAGCCGATTTATGATTAGAGGAAGTTTGTTTGTTGGATTCTGAATTTTGCGCAAAGCTACACGAGGGCTATCTGCACTAGCTGTCCCTAATTTAGCAGTGTAAGATTAGAGGGAAGGTAGCTAGTCATCACCACCCACCGCCAACTCTTGGGCTTCTCTTTTACCAACGAATAGTGGGATTGATCGTCACATTGTAATGCCCCCACGGCTGAAAGGGCGAGCATGTTTGGTGTGACGGGGATTCGAACCCGCGACCCTCAGATTGTGAGTCGAGCGCCCTAACCACCTGGCTATGCCGGGCCTCCACTCTTGAGGAATGGATAATGAATATTGATAATACCAAAGCCCAAGCAGCGGGATGATTACGATCAAAGCCAAAACTTCGAGTATGACTTTACTATAAAGCATCGTAGTTGAATGCAACAAAAATATTGATGCATTATTCAGAAGAACCTAGAGTGAAGATAGCTGTAAGGAATAACAATGTTGGAAGATCTAGTATAATCAATAAAGCCAGACAAATGTTTTGCACGCTGAAGCTCTTTCAATGCTTCTACAAATTAGAGGCACATTTAAGTAGCTTAGAAGGCAACCTCGGAGTAAGTACAGTAGTTTTGAACGAATTATAAATTGAATTAATTGACAAGCAGTTACTTCCTAAAGTTTATAAATTTATATGTATTTTTCTTAGAGAAAACTACATGAAATCATCCTGTATACAAAGTAGAATAATTCTATATACCGCCACCACTCTAGCCAAAAATATTGCTTAGCTTATAAATCTGTGTTGTAAGATGAGGAAAAGAAAGAAGAAACAGTAGAGGCAGCTAATCAGTAAAGTGTTGCCGTATCAACATAGGTTTTGTCGTCACTGATCCAAACATAACAAGTTTATTAAAAGAACTAGCGTATAGCCCATCAAAAATGACGGGGCAAGTACTACCACCCCACCTCATAGTATACCATAACCTCACATTTCATAGCTAACTGAAATAGATAAATTTTGTGAAATCAAGCTTGATCAACAAAGAGGCAGGAAAGTACAGTTGAGGCAGTCAAACATCAGTAAATTCCTTTGTCAGCCAATGAAAATTAAGATCATTCATAGCATAATTATTGGTTTTGTGGAGCTACACAAGGGCTATCTGTGCTAGCCGTCCCTAATTTAGCAGTGAAAGACTAGAGGGGAGGCATCTAGTCATCACCACCCACCGCCAACTCTTGGGCTACTCTTTTACCAACGAATAGTGGGATTGACCGTCACCTTATAACGCCCCCACCGCTGAAAGGGTGAGCATGTTTGGTGGAACGGAGGATCGACCATCAGACCATCAGATTGCGAGTCAAGCGTCTTAACCACCTGGCCATGGCGGGCTTATATAAGTATTGGTAAAAGTCAGTTAGATGAACAACTTCTAATATATAGAAAAGCCA
>NW_013665965.1:345559-351009 GCF_000517525.1 Limulus polyphemus | reverse complement strand
TTGTGTCTAGGCTAGGTGATTCTACACTACGTCTTACTTTAGGCTTATTATACCAACACTCATTACACTTATAAGGCTTCACGACACCCCCATCACGGCCCCTTGCACCCACGTCACTAAAATCGTAATGGGCAGACAGTAATCGAATTATTCTATCTGGATAAATGCATTTTGGCTTGTATGATTCATCCTATTTCGAGAAATAACGCGTGACGTGACATACGCTGACTTTTATGTAAGTTAGATGTCTTAGACTTAGATTTATAATATAATATGAGAATCCATGGAAATGCTCTATGATTAATTACAAATGTGACTTTCAACGCTGTTTATAATATGTAAAATCTTAGTGACCAAATCCATCTTTAGATCATAGATGGCATATGTCGAATTAGCAACTGATTTACGTGGATGAGGTCAAACAGCATGTAACCAAGATATGCAACTATTTTTTTTTATGAAACACAGAACATTACACATGAACCTAAGGTTCACATTCTTGTCCCTCATGAGAGACATCTATCATACACCAAAATCGACAAACCATATTTATGAACTTTAGAACATAACACATGAATCTATGGTTCATATTATAGTTGTTCATAAGAGACAGTTAACATGTTCAAAGATCTACAACTATTATTTGGCTGAAATATAGAACATAACACATAAATATAAGGTTTACATTCTAGTCTCTGAAAAATAATTAACAAGTACCAAGATTTGTAACTCTTGTTTCTGAATTGTAGAACTGAAATACATGAATTTAAGATTCATACTTCAGTTTGTCGTGTTAAGTTAGGATTTGAAATTGTCATAAAACATCATGGCTACCCTGAAGACGGCAAGGAGGTTTAAAGGTATTTTTAATTCGAAAAAAAATCGCCTATGGTTCTGAAAATAAAACTATAATATTGTATTTAAAAGTAGTTGCGCCATACCAATGATCGCTTATTATAACCAGTTGAGAAGAAATCTATAAGACATTCTATTGGGTGTGTAAAGAATTGGACAGATCAAGTGAGAATCCTTCAAACAATGGATTAGCGAATTAAAATGCATTATTCACAGATGTGACCTCAAACCAGTCTATAAAGGGAAAACTATTTCTCAAATCAAGAGTTCCTGCAAAGAATCTGGGCCTTGATGACTTCCGCAGACAGCATTAGTCCTGATTATTCGATAACAGCTACCTTAGATTCTTCCACATTTTCATCATGAACAATAAAAGAGAAACTGCCTGATAGATTTAATTGTAAAATGGTAAAAACTGTACAAGGAGCATTGCAGTTTTAAGAGAAAATAGGGATGTAAGGTTTCATGGAATACAATATTTTTGTAAATTGTTTCTTATTAATGTTTTAAAATATATTATTTTGTTCTATATTACAAATATTTGGTGGTACATATCATTTGTAGTTAATTTTGGCAAGTTTTGCCCCAATAAATTTTGTAGCGTTTTTGTTTAATACAAGAATTACCAGTTCTCAATAGATATAGAACTTTAACATAATTAATTGAATTGAGTTATATGGATGATTTGGTTTCTATAGAGTAGATCAAAACTGTAATGTGACTCCAAGTTAAGTAGTTAGTGGCTTTGAAACAAGTTTGAATTAAATTTATCCACATGGCACCTTTAAATAGATGGTAAATTATTTATTTTACTACCTGGAAAAAGTTGAACTTCAGCAAACTGATCAATAGTATTGTAAAACCCACAAAAAGCAACTTATTCAAATTAAATTATTTATGTATCTCCAACAGATTATAATGTTAATATACATTGTTATACTTCAGTGAGTCATTTGTCAAGCTTAAAACACTTTACTTTAAATATCAGTTTGCCGATTTAATCTCAGAAAGGTTAACAACTGTGTTCTCGACCCAGAACCAGTAGTTCTATTGTTCACAACATTTATTAACTGTGCTTGACGAAAAATGTAGTATTTTGTGTTAATTACATTTCTTAAATCAATGCGAAAGTGAGAGTTCGACAGTGCCGCCTGTATTGTTTTAAGCGTGATTTAATGCATGACTCAAAGATTCTATCCCTCGTTCTGAGTTTTCAGATAAATTACTAAGCACACCTAAATCAGACTCTTAGTGTGTTTTTTTATGTAATCAATTAGATACTTCTATAGTACGTTGTGAATTATGCTGTATGACGCAGCTGTATGATTGGCTCTCTTAAACCTCTAGACCAGTAGGAATCAAGTGCTTTGTTTTTATTGAACCAATGAGGTTCCTGTGCGAGTGGAGTTTTGCCGTACAGCTTAGCTATGTCATAGAAATCATAAAGCTAAGATTATGAGCCAATCTCGAAAGGTAAGCACTTGTGTTATATCAGTTGTAAATTACACGATTGTACTGTCTAAAGACCGATGTTTATTTCTTAAAACAGTACCCATACGCTTACTTTATGTAACATGTTAATTATTATTAATTATCTAGCAGTATAATTAATAATAATCAATAAGTTACAATCCACAAAAGAGTAGAATTATAAGTTGCTTAATATCCTAATATCTTTCAAGTTTCACAATTTATTCATTTATATCCTAGAACGTTGTCTCTGTGAAAAATGTCAGCTATTAAACTGATGTTTACTGTCTTTATAATTAATTTCAAGAAGGCAACTGTTTCTAGTGAAAGCGAGTTGAGAATTAACAAACACAAAAAAAGACCCTGAAAAGATAGACAAGGCATGGCCTAGTGGTTAGGGCGCTCTACTCGCAAATTACGGGTCGTGGGATCTAAACCCGTCTCCAAACATGCTCGTCCGTTCACGTTATAATCTTACTGTCAATCTCCCTATCATTGGAAAAAAGAGTAGCCCAAGAGTATATCGCACAGATAGCCCTCGAATAGCTTTGCTCGAAATTCAACTAACAGATTGGAGAGGATAATAAAATGCGTTTTGAGAAGAAGTCGCTGGGTGAGATAATTACAGCTTTTCTCCAGTATATGACGTATCAACTGATATGATATATTAGGTCGTCAAAAAATTAATGTCGCTTTCTTTTAGATGAAAAAACCCGAATAACTTATATATCAAAACAAAATATTTATTAAATGAAATAGTCTCCATTCTTATCGATGAATGTTTTTACATCTTACAATCAGGTTGTTAATGCCCCGATTAAAGAAATCACTTGTCTTTGAAGCAAAAACCATGTCGACATCCTCTTTAACACTTTCCACATTTCTATACGTTTCCTCATTAAGATTATATTGCAGGGAATGGAAAAGATGGTAATCTGATGGTGCCATATCTGGAGTATGTGGTGGGTGGGGGAGAACTTCCCAACCCAACTCTATAATATTTTGTTGTGTCAAACTTGCCACACTGTGGACGTGCATTACTAAGGAGAAAAAGAACACATTTCCGATTGACGAGTGAAGGGCGTTTCTGATGAAGGGCTTGATTTAAACGTTCCAGTTGTTGACTATAGATCTCTGCATTGACAGTTCTGTGGATTGAGGAGTTCGAAATGAGTTACTCCTTTGATGTCCTACCAAATGCAAAGCATCACTTTCTGCGGATGAAGTCGGAAAGTAATGAGCCATTGTTTTTGGCGTTTAATATTCGCATAGAGAATCCATTTTTTTTATCACCGGTGACAATTCTGTCCAAAAATGGTTCACGCACATTACGCGCCAGAAGAGACGAAGCAACGTTCACCCGTTGGAAACGATGATCATCGGAGAGTTAGTGAGGCACCCAAACACTGAATAAACAAAATCAAAATCAACCGATTCTATCTATAAGATATAATAATATTTTTAATTTTGCAAATCATTATTTTTTTACAGTTTGTTATTTACCAATAATCCAATTTTTTCAGTAAAAATATGAAATGGCATTAAGATTATATTCGCAAAGAAAGTTATTACTATTATTAAAGTCTATATTGATCAAAACACAAATAACAAACAAATGGTTTTTAATATTTTCTTTAAGTCAACGATGTTGGATCTGTTTTCATTTGTTAAAAATATTTTCAATATAATCTAAAAATCTATATTAGACTAAGAAAGCGACTTTTTTTTTTGTTTTTGCTGATAAATTATAATTTGTCACCTAAAACTTCATTTTGCTCGTAATACTTTTACCAAATATTATGAAGGCTGTAATGCTAACTTCAGGGTGAACATGTATCAGTTTCTAATAATATTTATCATTGTCTGTAATAACCTTTCCATAAATTGTTGTAAACAAAGAATGGTCATTTAGTTGGGGAAGACAATAAAATTATTCAAGGCATGGAGCTTTTTTTTTTCCTTTGGTTGCTTTAGAGCAAAACCACATTGGGCTACCTTGTCCAGCGGATTTTAGCGTTGTAAGTCCTTGAACTTACCACTGGTCCTCCGGAAGGCCAAGGCATGGAGATTGCACATATAGATTACGTTTGAGCTACTTTCTCTCTGCTTATGTAAATTTTTACTGTCACCATGTCAAAATGTTTTTTTTATTCCTAGTCAGTAACATCTACCTCAGTTCTGTGATATTCCAAGCCCAAGAATACGATTACCTGATCTTCCTAATAAGAGTTTGTTTGTTTCTTGTTAAGCACAAAGCTACACAATGGGTTATCTGCGCTGTGTCCACTACTGATATCGAAATCCGGTTTTTAGCATTATAAGTCCGCAGACTTACTGCTGTGCCACTGGGGGACACAAAAAAAGAGATCCGAAGACATAGTATGTAACAGGACAGGTGCATGAATTGTTGCAGGTGAAAAATAAAGGCAAGAATCGGTGTGAAGATGAACAAAAACAAGCATTTCATTCACTGAGGGTAAAATAAGAATAATACACTGGGTTACCGCACCAATTGAAAGGATTATTGGATTGTAATAAGGTTAAAGTAAAGAAGATAAACCGTATTAAAGTGTAAAGTGACTGAAAAGAAACCGATTTTAACTAAAATACGAAAATGAACGTTACTCCCACAAGCCCCATTGGCTCAGCGGTAAACTTGAAGGCTTATAACGCTAAACACCAGGTTTCGAAACCGTGGAGGGCACACCACATATAGCCCGTTGTATAGCTTTTTGCTTAACGACAAAGCAAAGAAAGAATACTTGCACCAGCTAGCAATGGAGTGGATGAATGAAAAATAAACGTTCGTACACGATCAGCAGCGAAACGTTAACTAACTGAAGACAAGTACGGAACTTCACAATAATCCTTTCACTGTCAGAAATGAATCTGGTTGAAAATATCAAACTTCTCTCGCATTTTATGTTCTCTTTGCAGTTGATCAATCACAGAATTGGATCATACCTATCTGAAAGGATCTGTGCTTTTTTGACACTCGTACATAAATTCCGGTGCACGAGATTATGTAGGCCCCAATCCTATAATATTGTGGATAGCTTCCGTGACTGCATCCTGCTACAAAAAGTAACACCTGAGGCTGAATTGGCTCACGATTGCAACATAAT
>NW_013665965.1:339565-344755 GCF_000517525.1 Limulus polyphemus | reverse complement strand
ATTTGATAGACGTATAGAATTTCTGTATTTTGTCTTATCTAAAATATTTTTGTCACAGCATCGTCCAAACTAAGGCATAAGCCTGTATGTGAAATGCGTTGCTAGTGTTAAGTTTGTGAACTCGAAGGTTAACCTTAAGCAAGTATTTCAACAGTGCGATTGATTTGTAATATATGCATATTTGTAATTTTTTTTACTTACTTATTCTACATTTTTCTTTTTTTCTTCAAATCTATCGAAGTGCTTACTGTATTGATTATGCTTTCCTGCCTTACAGTGTTCCGTAATTAATATTTCGTAAAATATTCCTTCAAATATGTTGTATAGTGTATGTTTCAAGTACAAAAAATTTTTCACCTATAAAACTGTAAGAATTGCATAATAGTTGCAATGTAAATTTGAAATAAAAAGCAATATGTTAAATCAAGCTGGTCAAAATTTCGTCAAATATTCCTGCAAATGTGTTGTATAATGGATATTTCAAGTATAAGCAATTACTGGATAAGTGAACTTGTAGGATATTGATTGATAGCTCCTGATGAAGCTCTAAAAGCGAAGTATTGAGCTAATAAAGATACATTCTAGAGACATAGGTCGGATTTTATTTACGTTTATTAAAAATATGGTTTGTTCTTGGCTCAGTTTCCATATATTAAATACGAATATTTTATAGGTCATAATGGGTCAGAGGTCAAGTTATCGAAAACTGTTAGTATTTGTTTTTTGAAACACGCCACACTATTTAACCAGTTTATTAACGATAGTCATCAAACTTATGCGTGTAATAAGGGTTTCACTGTTTTGTTGAAAGAAACAATGATTTGTTGGTGTATACAGTGTATGCGTAGGTAAACATCTCGTGGCATTTTGAATTCCTGAAATAATATATTTATGTCAGAAGAATACACGACCCTTCTTAGTGCGAAACATTTTGTCGTTTGCCCGTATAAATAAATACAAGAAAATACATTGTTTCTTTAATAACAGTAAATGACAGCCATTTTGCCCGGGAAAATAAGCAAAATCTGCCATGTCGTGAGACACACAAAATACATTTATTTTTTTACAGGCTAAAGAAAATGGGATGAGAATGAAAATTAACTCATGTTCTTAATTTCTCCGAAAAGGGGCCGAAGGCCATCTAAAGAGTCACCTGTTTTAACCATTCGCATCACAATACAGTAGTATGTTGTCTGTCAGTCAGTCAGTAGACACTAAAATGACGTCACACCAGGGACGCTTAACTCTGTTGGCTACAACACACAGCATAGCACACGAACTTCAAAAGCAAGAAATAAAAATATTTGTTACTCTTAATTTTGATTTTATTTACTCTTGAAACAAAACCCTTACGGGGACCTTGCAGAAGTACATCCAGTATTTTCTCTTAATTTTTTAACACCTGGTACCAATATGACGAACGTGAAAATGAAATAAAGACTTTTGTTGTCATTGTTCGCCTAATGAACGTTTTTTAAATATATATTTTTGCACTCTACACAGGTGTAGTTTTTCTCCAATATCGAAAAGAAACCAAACGTTCTCTTCTCCCAAATGAGCTGACAACACTTGATACGATTAAGGCCTTATTTGTTCGATCGTTTCCTAAACAGCTGACTATGGAGTACCTGGATTCTCCACACGTTAGGATTTACACTCATGATGCCTCGAAAAACATGTTTTATGAACTGGAAGACTTAAGGTAAGTTAAGCTCAACTTAATAAAGGAAAACATACTTCTAAATCTCCTTGGAAATATCACATCTATTAGTCTAGTACATAAATCAGAAATTGTGACGGGTGGAGGTATTTCTGGGTAAAAGTTGGGTAACCATGTTTTTTTTTAAGTTAACTTGGATGTTCTGGATCCTTCTGGGGGAACAAATTGTCGTTTAAAAAAATATATACAATAGTCTTTTTTTCGTTCCATAATTTAAGTCATTCGGTAAGTTAGCGGTAAGTTCTTCGAACTTATAACGCTGAAGTCCGGGGTTCGATTCCTTACGTTATACAGAGTGCAAATAGCCCACTGTTTAGCTTTGTACTAAAAATAGCAATCATAATTTTAAGGAATCGATCTGTAAATTAAAATATATATATGTAAATATCTTGTTTCATAAAACCTGGTAAATGAGTGTTAGTTGCTAAAATTTTTTACCGTTTTAAGTATTTGAAACACTAATTTGCAATTTTTACTAATTATTAATTTAATTTGGACCTGCTGTTGAATTTATTAGGTAAAAGATGCAAATTCTTGATGTTATATAAGTTTACATCTGGTTTGAATTCATCTTACCAAACTTCTACTCCTTAAGAGAAAGGCTTCAAAAATAAAAGTAGTCTGAACTCTTTCTCATTTCCAAGTTCATTTATCCACATCACTGTATTACACAAATATATTACTGCTAAAAAACACTTAGTACATTATTTAACTGTAGCTTACATACCGTACTTATTCAGACAGCCAACTTTAGAGTCAGATTTCTGACATCTACACGCTCCCGTACAAACTACTGTCTTGCATTTACAGCACAATGTTCAACAACCTTAGGTACACTGACAGGTGATGATCTCCAAACAATTATCTATAAAAATATGCTAATATTTAGTAGGTTTATTTTATCTTTATTCCGTTAAAAATGAGGAGATTCAACCCTCTTGTTTACACATTTAGCTCTTATTTCTAGTTCATATCTACATGTGAGAATACCAGTATTACAATATTTCCTTGTATTATATCTAAACCCAGTATGCAATTTACGCTATTGTAAACTGATATGTGTAGCTTGCCTAAATTTCTGTAATAGTATGCATATAAAGTAATCATGTTCAGCCTAATTCCCGCTCTCTGATATAATTACTGAAACTTGTCGTTGGTTACCAGTTGTGCATTGTGCAACCATGTGGACATGGACTGGCTACAATGTAGCTCCAACATATAGAAATGCTTAGTGTTTTATTATTTGTTCATTATGCACACTCGAAACATCTCGTTCACACACACACACACATATAATCAATTAATTATTATTTAGAATTAAGAATTAAACTGGTTTTTGTATTGAACTTTTGAATAATCTAAATTCAAACATTCAATTTACTGTTGAAAAGGCTTATGAAACTATACATTTGTTTTATATATTGATTTAAGTATTTGACATTGGCTCTTTATAAACCGACCCAATGTCTACGTTTATTTCGATTTTAGAAGTAACCTTTCTAGACAGGTTAAAATAAATATTTCATATACGTTAGCAAAAACAATTGTACAGATTGTGTGCAATAAAGAACAAAAGAAGTATTAGATTAAATGTATTTAAAATGTTTTTATTAAATAGCAATTATCCAGCGGGTGTAATTGACAATTGCATATTTCGCGCCAAATTATATGACTCTAAAGTTAATAACACAGGCCTGCGATGGTTTTATTGTCTTGAAATTTTTATCTCGGGTCACATTTTGTTATGTTTAAAATGTTGACAACCACTGGCTATAGATTTCTCTTCACCAATCGCGACGTGAGAGTATTATCGATCGTTCTAGAACCCACGAGAAACACACCGCTAACATATAAACGGTTAATTAGCCGCATGACGTGTCATTTCTGGATAGTATTTGTTTGTGCTTGCACTTTGACATTATTTTTCTTCTTTTCAATATTATTTATTCGTCGTTATGGCAACAAGAGGTTGTGTGAATAACCCAACATTATTCTGTTATATTTGTTGTAAATTTGACCTAAGTAAGAGTTTTTCTTCCCGGTTTGTAAAACATCCTTACGTGATAGAAAATAAATGAATATTATTTTCAAAATCTGCGTAGCTGAATTATGGAAAGTCCATTATCAAAACCAAAACAACTTTTATGGAGTTTAAATTTGTAGACCTGTGTAATCATTCAGAAGTTTTACCAGTCCTTACTATGTGATCCCCAGGGTTACAAGTTAAAATTCAAGAATGCAAGACTTTGATTGCCTCCTGTAGCTCTAGCACTATAAAAATAAGCTTAAGTAATATCAATGTTATTGTAGCTTACAGACAATCTGAACAGCTACGTTGTTATAAATAGAATACTGACAATAGACAAATACATGTTACTCAGTGTCAGCTATTATGTTTAAAATCCAAAGATCTTTTTCGTGCAGCTTTAAAAACTGTATTTACATGTTAAAATGTACAATATGTGGTGACAATTACGTTGGTCATACAGAAAAGTTAAGATTTAAAATTAATCACATAACATTTACGTTATAAATATCAGTTAGAGCCCTTAATGCTTGAAAATTTTTACAATTTTATTTTATGCACCCAAAACCTATTAGAACTTTCTAATTTCCCATTTTGGTTTTGTGACAATGAAAAAAAAAATCAGTTTATGGAAGTTATCTTATGAAAATAGTTGATAGAACTTTCAATCTCATTAACCAAGTTGTGTATTTTTTTTACGTTTTATAATTGTATTTGAGTATTTACAAGTTTAATTTTTTATGAATGTTATATTGATTTTTGAGAATGTTTTTACCGTGATGTTTATGTTTATATATATATATATATATATGTGTATGTATGTATATATAGTTCGACCTTGTTAAAGATTATATGTAATTCATGTATTGTGTATTATTTCAAAACAGACAAATGTACCCGTCCCCAGTGACGGGAAAAGTTTAAGTTAATCTATCAATTTAAATTGTTTCATGGACCTTATAAAGGTTAACTGTGTTGCACTCTTGGTTTCACTCAGAGCCAAAGCTTTGAACTACTTATGTCGCTCACTGCAAAAAGTAATTGTTGAGCATTTCAGTCATGCTAAGAGCTACTCAACAATAACATACGATAAATCTACATTTTAATTATTTAAGTTACGTCACATTTTGAAATGTGAATGATAGTGTGATTAATCTCTAACAGTTTAGAGTAGAATATCCTACTTACGAAATAAAATTTCGCATCAACATTATTCATGCCTGTTCTTCCGTCATTTCAAAAGTGAATGTTGAGCTTTGTCTACGTGCGCAGCTTTTCAAAAGCAGCGCGGTAAGCGACTTCCGTAAGCGGGAGACAGACAAACGCTCGGACAGACACCACGGTTCGCAATATATACACCTGGAAAAAAGTTAAGCACCCCTGTGTTTTTTCAAGTGATTCAGATTCGACGTTCTTGTGACTGATTATAAATTACCATTCAATC
>NW_013665965.1:332513-338565 GCF_000517525.1 Limulus polyphemus | reverse complement strand
GTTTTTTTTTGCTTTCCGTCACTCTCTATTGTATATTTCGCGCCAAATTATATGACTCTAAAGCTAATAACACAGGCCTGCGATGGTTTTATTGTCTTGAAATTTTTATATCGGGTCACATTTTGTTATGTTTAAAATGTTGACAACCACTAGCTATAGATTTCTTTTGACCAATCGCGACGCGAGAGTCTTATCGATCGTTCTAGAACACACTGTTACATATTACAATTTCTAATAGCTTGAAAGTGACTTATATTGTAATTTATATTTAAAAGTTAAATAAATGCCGATATGTATCCAATTTATGATATTTTCCAACAAGATTGATACACACAGTTTCTTTTTTTAATAGAAATATGTTTTAATATATAAACAACAATACAATTTACAATAACAGTTATTACAAATAGTTATTACACACAATGATTTAAATACAAAAGTTTTACACGCTTGCAAGTAATATAAAGTCTTCTTTCTGGTCTGGAACTTCCTTGATATCTTATCTAGGGTTCACAATGAGCGAGTTAATTTCGAGTTGACGTAGGTATAATTCACTTCATAGGGAGCTAACTAGCTCTGTAGTTTTCACTGATCACACGCCGATTACAGGTCGAGTTTCTTTTACCGCTGAAGTTATATAATATCTTCGTAAAAGTACTAATATCCGATATGAATCTACTAAAGTTAAATAGTTTATAGTGTTCAAAATTTATAAATGTTCCTGGTCAATATATCTGAAGTTCCCGATTAATAAGCGTTAATCACAGTTATAACTTACGAAGTTTATAGTACACCAATTATAGCAACCCAGTAATAGATACTTTTTTTGGCGCGTCGCGTGGGTTATATTTATAGGTGTGTGGAGAGTTTCTCGAAATTTCAGTTTTACTTAACAATACTGACGCTAATACTAGCGTTCACGTATACACATATAATATTGATTTTTACACTCGAGAATCTTCTACAACTTTAGAGAATTCGCGGGAGTTTCGCGATACATACTTAACTGTATAAGTTATTTACATTTCTAAATATAAATTTAATATAAACAAACATTGATATTAAAATAAATGTATAATAATAAATCCGTATATGGTTAACAGGCCGTATGACGTGTCATTTCTGGATAGTATTTGTTTGTGAGTACACTTTGACATTATTTTTTTCTTTTCAATATTATTTATTCGTCTCTATGACAACAAGAGGTTGTGTAAATGACCCAAACATATTCTGTTATATTTGTGGTAAATTTGTTGTAAATTTGATCTAAGTAAGAGTTTTTTTCCGATTTGTAAAAAATCCTTACATGACAGAAAAAATCTGCGTAGTTGAAATATGGAAGATCCGTTATTAAAACCAAAACAACTTTTATGAAGTTTAAATTCGCAGGCCTGCGTTATTCATACAAGCTGCAAACTCTTCGCGACGAATCTATGTATATATATATGTATGTATGTATATATATCGAATGTTCATTTGAAAATACAATTTCCCAAACAATTCTTTTATGCAGTTTAAGGTTATGTTTCTAGTAACAATTTGTAAGAAGAATGAATAATGGGAGTATTTACTGAAACGTCATAAGTTTAAAAATTACTTTGGTTTTAGATCCTGAATCCTGATGTACAAAAAAAAGATTTGAAGCGGATAAGTGTTTAAAGTGCACTTCACAGAAAAACATTTCCTCGAATAAACAGACATCGTGAGGACCTGCGGAAAGTAATAATAACTGTTCCGATTTAAGGCTTTTGAGCAACTAATATGATATGTTAAAATGTTTTTGAAACTTAAGCCTTTTTTCTTTATTATTTTATTAGAGATATTCGAGATCGTTCAGTACTTCGTATCTATGAACAGAACCGCAACGAAGGGGATGGATTCAGCACCTGTGATCAGGAACTAAGTTACTTCTCAGAGCCAGAGTTTGATTCAGAGTATCAACATCAACACATTCACCGAGCAAAGGTAGGATAATGTTCTATAAATGTGAATGAAAATGAGAGGAATAAACTAATGTATATCATCGTTTAGGAGAGTAAATAAAGGTTAGTCTGCTCTAACGATAATCCAAATAGCTAATTAAGCAGTTGTATTCATGATTCATCCGTCCTGGCTAAGTTTTAAGTGATGGTCTTTTTGTTGCATATCTTGAATAAGTGCTGAGGAGGTATATACTAAACTGGGCTTTAGATTTTATCTTATACATATAAATAAACAGAGAACGTTTCGGTTCAAATATAATTCTACGTATGACAGCAATTCTAGTTAGATCACAGGTAATCTTCTTATAGTACAATTCACTGGGGGACATTTTTACTGAGAAATATTATAGATTAAAAGCAAACGCCATTATTTAAACATGAAAGAACTCTGGATATTTTGAACGTGGTAAACATACATAAAACACTTCTTCATGAAAGGATTGGTTGTTTTAAGTTAAGCACAAAGCTACACAATGGGCTATCAATGGCTATCGATACCCACCACGGGTATCGAAACCCGGATTCCAGCGTTGTAAGTCCGCAGACATACCGCTGTGCTACTGGGGGGCTCAAGAAAGGAACAAACTTGTATAGAAAGTTCTACAAGACGAAATGGAACTAATAAAAGTCAAATATGTTGAAACTAGAAAAAGTAATATACTACTCATTATCTGGTTATACACAACACTAATTTCTTTCGTACTTGATTAGACAGAAGATTTACAGGCGAAGTAGTATAGCAAACCCCACTAAAGAAAAGCACCAGGTATTGTCTGATCTTATTGTGTTTCCTGTCTGGTTAAACTTATTAATTTAACCAATAGTTTCATATGGTTGTAATCTTACTGTGACTTACTCATGGGCATGACCTAGTGATTAGGGTGCTCAATTCAGCCGGATGGGGGGGGGGAGGTATAATGTGACGGTCAATCATTCGATTGTAAAGAGTAGCCCGAGAGTTTGTGGCAGTGCGTGTGATGTTGACTAGCTGCTTTTCATCTAGTCTCTCACTCCAAAATTACGGGGCCCGGCATGGCCAGGTGGTTAGGGCGCTTGACTCGCAATCTGAGGGTAGCGGGTTCGAATCCCCGTCCCACCAACCATGCTCGCCGTTTCAGCCGTGGGGGCGTTATAATGAGACGGTCAATCCTACTATTCGTTGGTAAAATAGAAGCCGAAGAGTCTAACACTGCTAAATTAAGGACGACTAGCGCAGATAGCTCTCGTGTAGGTTTGCGCGAAATTCAAAACAAACCAAACCAAAACTAGGGACAGCCAGAGCAGTATGTCTGCGGACTTACAACGCTAGAAACCGGGCAGAGCACAAATAGCCCAATGTGTAGCTTTGTGCTTATCTACAAACAAACAAAACTTCGCGCGAAATTCAATAACAAGCAAATGTAATTTCATTAATATTGTTAGTTATAATTCTTGACATAATGTTCATTATTATTGATTTGTTATTATTACATCTATACACTTCAAAGTATGTTGAATCTTTCGCTAAACAAAAGGTTTTAGGACTAACGTAAATCTCCTAAACTGCGTGAACCTCGTGAGATATTACTGGGCTAACAAACGTAATTGTAGTTGATAGCAAGAGCACTTAATTGACGATTCAGTTCATTTTAATCACCATATATGTTTTAGCGCTCTTTTTTGACGACTTAGGAGGTTACATAATTTTTTTTTCAATTTGTTATGTTTATAAGTTACTTTTTACGTCTTTGTAGCTCACGTTTGACCAGAAGCAGTAATTAGGTTTCGATGTAGATAAATCATTATATACGCAATTTTATTTCAATAATTTACTGATTTTTGCTTAAACTACTTCTCGAAACCGTGTTATATTTTGTTCCCTATTAGTATTGTAATTAGGAAAATATATAACAAAATAAAAGCCTAATAATCTAATAACTCCTATTCTTCTATTCGCCCCTTTTATCTGTATTTGAATATAAAAGTTAGCAACCTAGCACAATTAAATAAAATCTTTAGTTTATGGGTATAAACAAAATTAATTAATTACGTGCACTTTCTCATTTATTTTATTGAAAACTTTTATCTTATTTTAGAAGATTGTCGATTATATAAATTGTTAATTAATATTACTTCTTAGGAGAGCGGTTGATGATATAATTAGTTGGCAAAAAAAACGATTTATAAGCATAATGAAGTGATTTATTTTCGGCGAAACATGCTACGTATTTCGACAGAACAGAAGAAGAAGAAGACAGACCAATGTTCTGTGGAAATATTTAGCATGTTCCCCCCAAAATAAATCACTTCATTACTGTTATAAAGAGTTGTTTGCTAACTTGTTATCATATTAGCATAATGTACTTCCTTATTCAAACGTTTCATATTTCGTTTTCAAATGTTCTTCGAAATTATTTTATTTAAGAACTCGAACTGAATGTTTTTTTTTTTCATTTATAGTCCGGACAGATTCTTTGTAAAACGTTGCGCAAATAATCTGAAAAAATAGTGTAGAACTTAGGTTTTTAGGAGATTTACAAATATAAAAAACTACCGAGAAGTATGAAAATAACTATATTTATATAGCTTATATATAAAATATATTCCACGCAGTTTCTAAAATCAATAAAAAACATCAATATATGATTTAATTAAATGAGTAAACTTTTGAGCTATATCTTACGACGAATAAATATAAATTCTAATAAAAGAGTTAACACACAGAATTGCACATAAAAAGTACACTGAATTTCAACAAAAGATAGAAAATTCGAGCTCTTTTGAATAGTAGACTATATATAAGAATTCGAAAGTAGTGCTAAAATTTTGGGTCTTTTAGATAAATTTATTTTGAATTTCGCGCAAAGCTACACGAGAGCTATTTGCGCTAGCTGTCCCTAATTTAGCAGTGAAAGACTAGAGGAAAATTAGCTAGTCACCAACACTTGGGCTACTCTTTTACCAACGAATAGGGCTGGAAGGGCTCGAATAATCCAAAATCGTAATTACAATTTATAGGGAAATAAACGTAGTGGGCCCAATTCCTTTTTATTCTGGGGGGGGGGGGAGTATTTTTTTGTAGTAACGCCACTGCTTGTAGATTACAGTAGTTTCAAACAACATTCATTTTGTTTTATTTCAGGTAATATCTGCTGGTTTTCCCATATAATAAAAGTGTATAAGTGAGAGCTCCTGAAAAATAGCTTCTCGAGCTATCAGTTCTTTACCAGGCGATCGAGAATACGTTTCGACATAATCTTGCTTTTCTTATTCGAAAGTAACCTGTTCTAAAATCAGTTTTTGTTCTGCTATACTTCATTTTTTTTTTCATTTTTGACATTTTGAACTTCTAAAATTTTGCTGGTATAAAGTTGAGACTATTGTATCTCAACAAGAAAACTGTAATGTACGTCTTATCTAGTTCAATAATTCAAAAATGTCAGCTAAATTCATCACTAAAATATGTTTAAATGCGGAGAAAATACTCCAGCAGTTTCTCCAAAAACTACTTAAAATTGTGTGTTGATCAAAGACTATTGAGTAAATAAATATTTTAATTCTTAATCACAAATATCTCTTGTAACAAATATAACAAACATTTATGGATCTTTTCTGTTTTATGCACCGTGTTCGAATAGAAAAAAACAACAACATATATTTTTCACTGTAGTTTTTAATGCTGATTTCAGAAATATAAATGAAAATTTGGAGAAATGAAAATAAATATTTTTTTGTATATTGTTTGTAATTTTGTTTACGAAACAAAGGAAGTACTTTTAACGTTACATATATATCCATGTATTTAAAATACAATACAAAGTATCCAGTGACAACGTAACAAATTCAATTTGTAAATTCAGAAATATTCTTAACTATTTGCTTGAAGAGATCACCATTTTCATGCCTACGACGCCAAACGAACTCGCAGATATACGAGTCAATCATGTTACGATTGTTTCCACAATGTCGCTTGTTACATCTCTTAACCACATTCCAAGTATTAGGTTGTCAAGAAATTAATGTCGCTTTTTTTAGATGAAAAACCCGAACAACTTGTATATCAAAACAAAACATTTATTAAACGAAATGGT
>NW_013665965.1:328293-331513 GCF_000517525.1 Limulus polyphemus | reverse complement strand
CAGCATTACATGCCAAATGTGTGTGCCATCACTATAAAGGATTAGAGTATACTAAACATTTCACATTATATAGATTACACTAACGTGACGTTTAGGCGGTTAGTTTAACTATTATACGTTTTCCGGGGGCGGGGGGGGGTAATGAAAGTGTTCCAAAACGCGACAATAATTTCTTGACGATTTAATACTTCCAATTTGCTGCAGATTTCAGAAATATAAATTAAAATTTGGAGAATTTATTTTTAAAGGGGAGGAGCTGGGAAAATATTCTAATTTTTTAAATAATTTTTAATTTCTTTATTAATTAGATAAACATATAATTATTTACTAATTAGTCTAACTTGATCTAACCTCACATAAACTGACCTAATCTAGAAAAATAAAAATATATATATTTTTTTTCATTTCTACAAATTTTTATATATATATATTTCTGAAATCAAATTAAAACTACATTCAAAAAATATATTTTTTCTATTTGAACATGGTGCACGAAAAAGAAAAGATCCACATATATAAAGGTGTAGCCCCCCAGTGGCACAGCGGTATGTCTGCGGACTTACAACGCTAGAAACCGGGTTTCGATACCCGTGGTGGGTAGAGCACAGATAGCCCTTGTGTAGCTTTGTGCATAATTAAAAACAAACAAACATAACGGTGTATTTTCTTGATTTGATAGCCTTCTTGATTGAATATTACTTAGATGTTCTCTAATTTATTTTGTATCAAAATAAGTATCTGTATAAAATCTAATTTTTTATAACAGTTACGAGCGCGTGAGGGCTTTACATCCGGGAATTTGTGATTTACAACCCTTTGCCGCAAAAACGCTTTCCGTACTTTGGGACTATATATGAATTACAAATATGACAATCGATGTATAATGAAAAAAATATCATACACATTTTGAAAGGTTCAAAGGTTTGAAACTTTGCTATTTCCAGAAACATACACGATGTTTTCACCTAAAAGCGTCAAACGCCAAAGTTCTCACAAAATTATTTTGTTCTTTTTATATATATATATATCGATTTGTGTACATGTTCATGTCTGATCTAAAAGTTTCGGTGAGAAAATAAAACTTAGAAATAAACATGATTATCAAAAATAACACTGAAATCTCTAACATTTTGTCGAAAAGTTAGATAATAAAGAATCCCGATTGTTTTGATATTACTGTGATATGCAATTTATTGAGTAAAACATTAAATAAATAAATGAAGTACCATTTGAAAACATTTTATTTATTGAAACACCTTCAGTAAATTCCAATCAAACAGATAAGTATAGTAATATTCTTCTTTTTTACCCATACATTTGTATAAGCACATTTTAAGATTGTTTGAAGATTCAGAGTGAACACATTCGCAAAATAATCAAAATTTCTCATAGTAATCATAGTAAAAGACTTGAAAAAATCACATTTTATTTCATTATCTTTAAATTTTTATTTTATTACATCGTAAAATCTTCACTTTTATTGTGTTTTCTTAGGTTACTCGTAGCGCAACTGCCTTTATGTTAATAATGCTGTAATGGTTTCTATTGTTGGACGGGTTCTTCTGGATTATTCGTTAAAAAAATAATATAACGACCATTTCACTTAATGATTAAAAACTATCATTCTTTTTCTACAACTTTTTCAGTTATGGAGCGGACTTGGCCTAGTGGCTAGAAAGCCGAACTTTGAATTCAAGAATCCATGGTTCGCGTCTCGTTATCGCTAAATTGCAGTTTAGAGCGCGAATGTGCTAAAAGATTGCCGGTGAAACCCTGATCCATAAACTTCAAATTAGGGACGGCTTGAGTAAGTAGCTAAATTAAAAAAACAACAAATCCTGCTAATTCTCTTGCTCTTAAAAAACGTATGGCATATATCTTATTACTTAATGGAGTTATTTCTAGGCCGGTTATAAAGGTATCGTTATTACCGGACACCCTATCACATGTCCGTTAACTTTGCTTGTTTGTCTGTTGTTAAGCACAAGCTACATAATGGACTATCTGTGATGTGCCCACCACGGGTATCAAGCCCCGGTTTTTAGCGTTATAACCTTCAGACTTACTGCTGAGCCACTGGTGGTGGGGATAATGCCTGTTAACATCATACATGTTCTATGTGCTCCTTACAAATGTGTCAATATTTTTGAGCTTATACAACCTGCCACTTTTCGCACCTCTATCTACTATCTCAACCTATGTATACCTATTTACTTAAAAACTTGCACACCCACTTCTCGATACTCCTAACTGCTTGCTTTAAGAATTTTTCCACGGTTGTTAAAACATCTAAAATTCATGATCCTGTCATTTCCCATTGGTCTGTTAATACCTTTTTACCCAGACATTATTCTGCTTCTCACATGTTAATAAATTTCAGTCTGCACATCTTTCTACGCGTAATGTATTTGTCAATACATCACATTCTGTACGCTTCGCTTCTTCGTTATCACATCTCAAATACACAACCTGCTCATACATTTATTACAGCATCTGAATCGAAACACCCTACCACTTCTCATACGATTGCTAGCACCAGCTGGTTCATCATAACACAATGTGGTATTGATAAACAGCATATGAGTATATTAGTTACTCATGAAACGGGTTCTAGCGTATTTTAACAATGTTTAATATTTATATTTCCTTGAATGACATTCCACTTAAATATAAAGTGCAACATTGTTTTGCCAGTAATAAAAGTAAAGAAATTAAAATGTTTACGCCAGCTGTTTGTCGTAACTAGGAATGTTCTCAGTAAATCTTTTTTATCGCGAGTAACCATACAATATTTTTGTGCGTGTGTGGATGGTTCTTAGCAATTTCGTCCGCTATCGTATAAACAGTTGTTTTGCCAGTAAATAAAAGTAAAGAAATTAAAATGTTTCCGCCAGCTGTTTGTCGTAACTAGGAATGTTCTCAGTAAATCTTTTTTATCGCGAGTAACCATACAATATTTTTGTGCGTGTGTGGATGGTTCTTAGCAATTTCGTCCGCTATCGTATAAACAGTTGTTCTGCCAGTGAATAAAAGCAAAGAAATTAAAATGTTTCCGCCAGCTGTTTGTCGTAACTAGGAATGTTCTCAGTAAATCTTTTTTTTATTGCGAGTAACCATACAATATTTTTGTGCATGTGTGGATGGTTCTTAGCAATTTCGTCCGCTATCGTATAAACAGTTGTTCTGCCAGTGAATAAAAGCAAAGAAATTAAAATGTTTC
>NW_013665965.1:320754-327686 GCF_000517525.1 Limulus polyphemus | reverse complement strand
CTCCCTTCTGTACTGGAAGTCTAGAGATCAATTACTCATGATGTACTAGATGCTTATAGCTCAAATGATCACGATTAGATTCCCCGCATTGGATATTTACAGATTAATCTTTGATTAGATCATTTTTACTGGATATGTTTAGGTTAATCGTTCATAATTAAACTTTTTGTACTGGATATCTGTAAGTTACTCGTTCAAGAATAGATCACCTGTATTGGATATTAATTGTTGGTTAATTGTTCATGATTAAGCTTTTTGTACTGGATATCTGTAAGTTACCCGTTCAAGAATAGATCACCTGTATTGGATATTAATTGTTGGTTAATTGTTCATGATTAAACTTTTTGTACTGGATATCTGTAACTTACTCGTTCAAGAATAGATCACCTGTATTGGATATTAATTGTTGGTTAATTGTTCATGATTAAGCATGTATTGGATGTTTGTTGGTTAATCGTTCATAACTACACCGTCTTAATTATTGGACACTGATATCTTAGAAGATGAGCGGAAGTTTTAAATTACAGACTAAAATGTTGTATTATAACCTTGTCAAAAGCCTTTATTATTGTTTGTTTGTTTGTTTTTGAATTTCGCGCAAAGCTACACGAGAGCTATCTGCGCTAGCCGTCCCTAATTTAGCAGTGTAAGACTAGAGGGAAGGTAGCTAGTCATCACCACCCACCGCCAACTCTTGGGCTACTCTTTGACCAACGAGTAGTGGGATTGACCGTCACATTATAACGCCCCCACGGCTGAAAGGGCGAGCATGTTTGGTGGGACGGGGATTCGAACCCGCGACCCGCAGATTGCGAGTCGAGCGCCCTAACCACCTGGCCATGCCGGGCCCTTTATTATTGTAGAAATTGTTTTAGAAAGTGCGAGATTCATAAAATATATATTACTCAAATTTGTGTAGTTGCTTACAACGTGCTATTTTGTATAAGATTATTCACAAATTTCACGTTATCTCTTGTTGTTTTATTCCATATCTCTATATTTTGTAAAATGAAATTTAATTCAAGGTTCTGACACATTTAAAGCGAATCTTTCAGCTATGCTGTTTTTAGAATTATATTTCCTTACGTTTCGTCATTATCACTTGTTTTTTTTTCTTTCTGGAAAAATGTTTCCTCTTAAATACCTGTTTGTCTCCATACTGCTATTTTTTTGATAATATTTTGAAATTTGAGGGTATCACTCTTTTGTTTGTTTTTCACATTATTCATTTATTTCCGTTTGTCACTTAAAACTGTTTCATTGGTCTTCTAGTTTACAATATATACTGTTTGTTAGATTATATTTTTTCCATAAGCCTTAGTGTTTTGTGTTTAATTGTAAGTGCCAGGTTGCATGAGGTTTCTATTGTGTTTTTTAGAGCGTCATAGTTGCCATGGGATACTTTCATTTTATTTTGTCATCTAGCTGAACTATAACAAACGTATGAACAATAATTTATGCTATTTTTGATGTCATTAATATCCCTATCTTACTTGAAAATGCCAATGAGGGAGTGAGCTCTCACGCTGTTTGTCCCGAAGACGCTCATTTCTGTTCTGTTGTTTTCCATTCATTAAATATTATAACGGTTTAACAAAAGATGTTACAAGTATTATATTCTAGTTTGTTGAAATTTTTTACTACCTTAGTTTCCTATCTTTTTCACTTTCAGCAGAGCTTACAGCCTCCAGCACCGTCAGGACCGCACGGTAGGGTTAGTCCTTACCCACCTCCATCCACAATGATGACAGCAGATGTAACTCAAGCTCCATCTTTAGGATGCTACTCCCCAGCGCCCTCTGAATGGAGAAAGAGGACTCAACACATTTCTGGTACTGGTAAGCAAATCCATTCTTCCAACAAAATAACGATAGTAAGATATTCAATGCATCGCCGTTAATGATTGATTTAAATATATAGTATTTTGTATATGAAATTCTGTAATATAGAATGTTAATACTGCAACTCATTAAGTCTTGATAAATTTTAATCATTACTATTTCAAGTGAGTAAAGTAAGACTTTTAATGAAATATTGAAAAAATGGTTTTATGGTGATAAGAGCGCCTCAACTGTGGATTCCACTCAAGACATTCTAGGCTCTCTCTAAAATGTTTAGATGAAGAAAGTTTAAGTGAATCCATTACATAAACGTTCGAACAGCTCTCCTTTTATTTGTTACCAAATAATTAAGGTTAAAATACTTATCAAAATTTGAATTTCCCTCAGTGGGTCAGCGGTAAGTTTACGGACTTACAACGCCAAAACACATCCCATTCATCAGTTACACATACTGATCGCAGAAAATATTTAGGAAAAGTAAAAATAACATTAGTAGTGATAATTAACTCTAAAGCACCTCAAATCTTTGATAATTTTAATTTATAACAGCATACACCCTGTTTCGCTAAATCTGATAAGATTTATTTGACAAAATACCAAGCTCTAAGTAGCTTTTGCCATCTAAAAAGTAGGCCTTGTAAGGCTCTCAAAACTCATTATTTTCGTATGTTATTATGCTTTATAACTTATATTTCTCACGATTCAAATATAAATACTCTGTTTTTAAAGTTGGTTATTTTAAAAGAAAGAATATTATTTGAAAACTGTATTTTGTATTTGTACTTTATATTGCCCCCTAGTGGCTCAGCTTATTAAACCAGAAATCAGGTTTCGATAACCACAGTAGAAAGAGCATAGTTACTCTTTGTGTAGCTTTGCGCTTAACGATAACAAGGACGATGCTTTATGTTTCAATTCATCTTTTGTTTTATTTCCTTGCTTTCGAGTAAAGCTATACAATAGAGTTTCTGCGTCTTGTCTGTCACGAAAAATCAAACCCCAAACGGTAATGAAATTGTTACGAAGTGATGAGGGTGCTAGACAATAATTGATTATGGAGTAATGAGAGCCCTATTTACAGGGTTGAGTGCTTATATTAACAAGAACTTAAACAGAAATCAGCACGTCGCGGTGGAATGGAATGTATCAGAACTATATCTTGACATTATTTGATAGTGTGATACCACCGAAAATTGATTGCTTTTGGGAAGCGTATGCAACTGCTCTGTCCTAGGCAAAATATTCATGCACTCAAATAATAAAGATGCGCTTAAATCAAGGATTTAGAATTTCCAAGTCGGATATATCCCTTGTACTTAAAGGTATTTGAAAACAAAGAAATATGGATGAATTTGGGGTACTAGGACCATCCAGAAATATACCTTAAACAAGTCATACACCGGACATTGCAAGCAAAGTGCGGCGTCTTATAACAGGTGAAAATCCTCGAACTCAATGGTCAGTGGCAAAATCTGTCTTCGTATCTTAAACAACAGTACGTTTAACCGTCACATACCTCAAGCAGTTGAAGAATGAAATGTGTATTCATACTATTCCATACGAAAAATACCGTTACTGTCCCAGATCATAGCGTCTATGTGATTGGGCTGTTGAAACTGGTTTTGGTATATAGTCATTCTCGTACGCTATATGGGTTACGGAAATGCCTGCAGAGAGGTCTGGTGTGCTTTGGAAATGACAGCCTTACAACGGAGCTATTCTCAATGGAAATTTTACTGCAAGACTATTGTCAATATGGTCACTAAAAAAGGAGCACAACATGACGTGGCGTCATGAACTTTAATGACGTGGTGAAACTCCAATAGTGTTTAATATAATACTAAAGGGCTATGTAGTGATGAGAACACTATGTAGTAAAGAAATAATTGTATGGTGAGGATGGCACTACCAATGTGAGATGACATTGGAATATGTAGTGATGAAGGCACTGTGCATCATTGTTGGGATATGTAGTGATGAAATAACTGTGCAACAGTGTTAGGATGTGTATTGATAAAAAAGCTGTACAAAAATTTTGGTATATGTAATGATGAAGGCACTATGCATCATTATTTGGATATGTAGTGATGAAGGCACTGTGCAGCGATGTTGGGATTTGTAGTACTTATTACACTGATCACTGCTATTGAAGCAAGGATGAAGAAGTTATTTTTCTATACTCTAATATTTTGTAGTGCTTATTACACTGATCACTGCTATTGAAGCAAGGATGAAGAAGTTCTTTTTTTATACTCTAATATTTTGTAGTGCTTATTACACTGATCACTGCTATTGAAGCAACGATGAAGAAGTTATTTTTCTATACTCTAATATTTTAAGTATTTCTTACTTTTCGATAATTAAAAATTAATAATCCGAGTCTTTTTTTAGAGCCTCGCTATGAGCCACAAGGAGCTTACTCCACTACTCCTGATCATCCCTATCCAACTATGGGGCAGAGCCAGTACATTTCTGCCTGTGAACGAGGTTATGAATCGGCTTATGATTCATCTCCTGAACGTAAACCGTCATCGATAAGTTATTCTGCTTCTCCGCGAAGAATACAACATCAAAGTTCATTTGGTGGTTACAGCGCCTCCTGGTATGAGGATCCTTCGTACTACAGAAGCCAGGTATACAGACCACGATCTCGGAGCGTAACTCCCGTAATCGATGAGGAGACCAGGCATGTGAAGTAAGGGCTGTATTACTTTAAAAATTACGTATACATATAAAACGTGCATTAAAATTTACTTGGTATGCTTACTTCTCTCCATGTTTTAATCTATAAACTCAAACATAATAGTACTATAATTTTGAAAAATATTTTAGAACGAATGAGATATACGTTTATTTCTAACAGACTTTAAGAATCTAGTGTTAGTAGAAATAAAAGCTTTAATCGCTTTAAAAGCTAAAAATGATACGCTATTGAAAAAAGAAAGAATTTCAACTCAGCCTTGATGAATATTACAATTGTAATCAATATTTCTGGCACACATTTTATACTACACATACACTCAAAAGATGTCCTAGTGATTGTATATTATAAAACGTTATAACTGAAGCTTGAATATGATTTTACTTCAATGTATATTTGTTTAGTAATTGCGCTAACAGTTAAGCCTTAAGAAGAGCCATTTCTTAACAACTAATTTCGTAATTTGATATTGAAATATATTGTTTACGTATTGATATTACCTTTACTGAACAGATGATCGTATTGTCCAGTAATATCAGGTAGAGTCTAGTGGTTACCGTGCCGGACTGTGGATTCCAGGGTCTATAGTTCGTGTACCATTATGAGAAAATAGATTGCGCGTCACATTTTGGGGCCGTGGGTGTGTTATAAGGGTAAAGGTAAAATCCCACTAGTAATTTAGACAAGAATAGCCTAAGAGTTGCTGGTAGATGCTGGTGACAAGTATTTGTTTCCTTCAATCTATCATAACACAACTAGGAAAGGCAGGGCTTGGCCTGGTGTTTAGGATGCCTTCCCCCACAATCTGCAGATCGCGGAATCAAAACTTGGTGCCGTACATGCACGGCCTATCAGGTGTTGGGGGTATTATAATATGACGGTTTATCTCACTATTTGATAGTAAAAAGAGTAACTCAGAGTTGGTGGTGGGTGTTGCCGACCGGCTGCCTTCTCTAGTCAAAAATCTAAAATTAAAGACGGCAACAAATAATATTATTAGTTTTGTTATAACCAAAACAAACAAAAAATTAGGAACAGCTAGCGCAAATTGCCCTTGTGTAGTTTGGCGGGAATATCCGAAATAAATACTCTAGAAGTAAAACATTATTTGATCTAAAATGTGCCTAGTTATCTACTTGTTGTTTGAGTGATAGCAGGAAATAAGTTTTACATAATACTCCTTCAAAAACCTGGTTTCAAAGTTTAAACTAAACGGTTGATATGCTTCATATATTTTCTGAATTACGAACTTTTACTTGAAACTTGAAAAATTAAAAATTAAAGCAATTAAAGGATATGCCAAAACTGCCTAACAATGTCTTTTAGTTTCATCTTATCAGAGTAGAACCTTGCTTTACTCTCTCAGCTCTACTTAAACTACAACGTATACTTAAAACATTCTTCAATACCTCACATAAAATGATCAATATGTATAAAATATTATTAACATTTAACACAATTTGAAATAGTTTTTGTATTGAATCGTTTCGATAAAATGTATCCAGTTTTACCACTAATTTTACCAATCAGGAAAAGAATGGAGTTTATGGAACACCAGTTAGCAAGTTTGACAGGATTGATGCAAAAGGTGTTGACGACTCCTCTATCTAGACAACAGTCACGTGCAGAGGAAACTCATGACGTATTTAAAGAATCTGAAGGTATCTTTATACACTATATGAACTGTACAAGATGTCTTATGTTCCGACGACCTTTTTTTAAAGCTTTTCTGACGTGTTTTATTCCTAAGAACAGCTAAGGCATAGCAGATTCATATTTTAAGATATATATAAAGTTATATGCAGCTTAGTTTGAATGTCTTAGTGGTTACAAAAAAATGTATAACTTTTTTTTATAAACGTATTTAAATAATATTCAGTGTTGCTTATATCTGTATTTTACAAAAACGCAAGAGCTTTTGACGATTGCTTTTACAAATCGCTTTTGAATGTAATTCGTTTATTCCCGTTACTTCAAAACAACTTTATAAACAAATATTATTTATAAACAGATAATAATGTGATTTTTTAATACCCTGAATTAATACACTGTTTATAAAGTCTACATTCGTACAAAAGCACATTTATTAACCAAAACGTAATGAGACTTGGATTTTGAATAAATTATCTACTGATAGATGCGCAATCAACTTTTAACATTAAATTTTTTCTTTGTAGTATTCCATCTGTATATGTAATTTCAAAATGATTATTAGAAAAAACTTTTAAACAAAAATTGACCCATTATGATGGTTTTCTTTTGCAAAAAAAAAAATTGAAGTTCATAAAGGGAAAGTTTTTGTCATTTCTGATGAGGCTATAGAACTACTGCTGTTTAGCATCATTTCAGATGAGGCTATAGAACTACTGCTGTTTAGCATCATTTCAGAT
>NW_013665965.1:311498-319978 GCF_000517525.1 Limulus polyphemus | reverse complement strand
AAATTAGGGACGGCTAGCGCAGATAGCCCTCGTGTAGCTTTGCGCGAAATTCCAAAAACAAAAAACAAACAAACTTTTGCAAAAAAAAATGAAGTTCATAAAGGGAAAGTTTATGTCATTTCTGATGAGGCTATAGAACTACTGCTGTTTAGCATCATTTCTGATGAGGCTATAGAACTACTGCAGTTTAACATTAGATAGAATGAAAGTGTGGGTCGATGTCATAACTAAGTATATCAAATTACAAGGAAATATGGTAACTATTTTCTGCTTTCGTATTAAAAGAAGAAGAAGAAATGAGTGTATACCTATTGCAGATTGGTTACCAAGTGCCTTAAAAATGTGGTTAAAACCAAGAAACACTTGGAACAGGGCCACAATAAATCCAGCTATGCCTTCCAATTGCTATACACAAACAGCTGCAGTAGGCGAGGGAGTTAAACACTCACATGACACTTTCAGATAACTGGCGACCCTTACGAAGCTCTTTCCACTAAGTTATAAGTGAAATGATATTAGTTGACTTCCATGGTCTTTCCTTGCTCCTTGACTGGTGTCAAGCTCTGTATTCAGCCAAATGACTCAAAATAACCATTGGATCCGCGTTAGTAATATGCATTTTATTCACTTGCACCCAGGAAACTTCGTTATCTAGTATGTTTTAGCAGATGTGTGTCGGAATAAGGATGTTCGGTAACATATATACAAAAAAGGACCTGTCTCACAATAGACCGAACAGTCAAACTTGTTATCTGTGGTATAATCTCCATCTTCTCCAAGGTCAGGATTTACGAGAAAAAAAAACAATAGCGAAACTTGGCGGCCAAAAAAAATGAGGGAGGGAGAAAATATAAATAAGTGAGGTTAAAGGATAAGGAGAGAGAAAATATAAGTGAGGTTCAAGAATAAGGAGGGAGAAAATATAAGTGAGGTTGAAGGATAAGGAAAGAGAAAATATAAGTGAGGTTCAAGAATAAGGAGGGAGAAAATATAAGTGAGGTTGAAGGATAAGGAGGGAGAAAATATAAGTGAGGTTCAAGGATAAGGAGGGAGAAAATATAAGTACATTAAATACAAGGATCAAAAGTAGAAGAATCAATGAAAACAATGTCTCAAAGTGAGACTAAGAGAGAGAGTAGCGATTCAGTGATTTGTGAAGACTGTGATTATTAGTAATTCGAATCACTTATCTTTTGTTATAATTGTTTAGAAATACTAAAAAAATATACAATAGATAAACAAAGAGCACTCTCGAATAAAAAAGAAACACTATTATTATCATTTTTTCTATGCTTTAAAATTTTGTATAAAGCAAAGTTCCCCACTAAGGAAGCTACAAGTAATAAATAATTGTATAATATTGACATTATTGTAACTAGCGATATTGTTGGTGTTAGTTTAACAATTACTCTGAATTAGAAAAGAGACTTTTTAAAAACAGTTTTACAGAAAATTAATTTCTTTCTTCTAAAGTTGGCATCCACGCTCCCATAATAGTCATATATCATATGCATAAACAGCGTAATGAAACATAATATGTCTAGGTTAACCGTTATTACTATTAAAAGAATGAAAATGGAGTTTATCCATCAAATTCCAAAGAAAATAGTAACAAAAGTGCTGTTAAAGTGGCCGCTAAGTAGCATGAATGATCATAACTAACCACAAATGTGGTAACTCTGAAAGGTAACACTGACATCTGATAATTGTCAAAACAAGTGTGATGTAATTAATCTATATTTGAAAAACTAGCTGGAGTACCTGTCCCCTGGACGGAAGTTATGTGCATTCAGGATTAATAAAAGGTTGTCTTAGGACATGAAAAGTTGCTTCCCTTATATGTAATTGTAAAAAACGCCCGTAAAAACTGCAAAACACAAAACTTTGCGTGTATTTCTGCATGAACCCAACAAACCTTCATGCCAAATTTGGTGAAGGTCCATCAACAGGGGGCGAAGTAGTAGTGAAAAACGCAGAAACGTCCATAAAAGCCACAAAATGGAAAACTGAAAATTTATATGTACCCATGCATGGACCTAATGAACCTCCATACCAATTTTGGTGAAGATTCATATACACCCTGCAAAGTAGTTACACGGACAGACAACAAACAGAACTATTATATTTATATAGATTATATTTATTGTAAACATGTTTTTTGACAATAAAACTTCTCTAATATTATAAGTTTGGAATTTTAGTGTTGCCGTATCTTAGCAATAATATTACAGGTTCTGATTATTATCTACGTGATATGACTTGAGCTCCAGAAAAACAATTTATTTTACTATCGTTCAGACTAATGTTTCTTCAGGGTAGAGCGTTTAAATTAACAGCAACACACCTAGTAGGTTTTTGCAGTAAAATGCTTTAAATATTACCTATAAGAATGGGTAAGCCTAAAAAAATGAAAATGAACAGTCTTACTTGTAAAATGTGGTCTTTACTCCAGCATTTAGTTCAATACATAAAAACTAATGTTAGTCTTCCAAGGCATGATTATCCTGTAACTGCTTTGTACAGCGTATTTAATATTTATAGGAATTCAACAAACTGTTTGTAAACGTTTGCAAGCTATATTTAAAAGCAGTAACGTATTTTACAGAAACAAATATTTGACATTATTATTATTATTAACAGTCGAAAAGCTAGAAAAATTAACTTGTGATTGATAAATAAATCAACCAAAAGATATAAACTCGAATTAGATTGTTTGAATAAATTTTGATATGAATATCCTACAATAAAATGTTTCTACGAAAATGTTGTCTCAATAATTGCAGTATCTAAGTCACGTAAAATTATTTAATATCAAAATTCGTGAGAGTTTCTATCATCATCACTAATTTTATTTATTGATATACCGAAAATTTTATTTGAAAGGGCGTTTAATTTTATTTGAAAGGGTGTTTAATTTTATTTGTTGATATACCGAAGATTCTATTTGAAAGGGCGTTTAATTTTATTTATTTATTGTTATACCGAAAATTTTATTTGAAAGGGCGTTTAATTTTATTTATTGATATACCGAAAATTTTATTTGAAAGGGCGTTTAATTTTATTTATTGATATACCGAAAATTTTATTTGAAAGGGCGTTTAATTTTATTTATTGATATACCGAAAATTTTATAAGAAAGGGCAGCTGGTTAATTTTAACAGTACTTATATAAATAATAACAAATCTGATTGTAATTGAATTTATGTAATTTGGTAATTGCTTATAAATACACTAATTCGGATAATGTGATACGTTTAGATTTCTTAAAGGCTATAATTTGTTAGTTATTTAAAATACATTTGAAGAGTTCAGTTCAAATAAAATTTGTACACACATATATATTCCTTTCAAGTAAAACAAAAATCCTATGCTACTTTATCTATATATCGTCAAGTTATTTAGTTTTATGTTTAAATTGATAAAACGACAAGTCTAAAGAATAAGACTTTAAAATCATATTTTTTAACCTTTGAGTAACTTCCTTCAAGATGATTTTTCCAACCCAATTGTTAAAATTTTGTGAAACCATATCTTCATCCAGAACTGATTTTATTAACTCTATAACACATCACTTTCTATAGCAACTCAGTCTATATTTAGATAGGGCTGTAGCCAGGCTGGGGTAGTGGAGGCAATTGCCTCCTCGCTTTTTCCCAAAAACTGGAGGGGCCCCTATAAGGAAAATTGTAACATTGGAAACAAACGAAACGTTATTAGTAGGAAAGGAACTCCAATCAGTCAATACAAGGGCTCCAAATCATTCAACAAAATGGACCCTAATTGGTCAACAAATGGACTGCCAATCAGTCAACAAAAATGCCCCAATCAATTTTTTAATTGCTCTAGACATTAGGTATTATTAAAAAAATTGGCGTGCACATAGCTTCAGTTCCGTAGAAACAGTCCCCCCGAACCCCCGGCCAGGGGCCCCGTTTAAAAGGGTTAAAATGGACCCACTTTATACTAAAAAATTATAGTTATGCAGTATTTTGCTGTAGTAATTTTTTCCTACGAAAAGGGGGCCTTTATGCGACAAAAAATCAAGAGTTTCCCTTCTCGCTTTTTCAGCGCCGGACACGGCTCTCTTAGATCCTCTGTCAATAATGTTTTGTAAATTAGAATCTGGTGCAATTTCTAAGTAGTCATTAATAATATTGTTATAATGAGGATCTATGAAATGATTATTAGTATACCCGCAGTATATTTTTTCCCTGTTGTAAGCTGTACATTATTTTAAAAACTATTTATTGTTACGATGGAAGGTCAGATAAAAACTTCCAAATTTCTTAATGTATACTTTTTAATTTATTCTCGAGGTTCAATTTAAATGAGAGAAATCCGAATATAGATTAAATCTATTGAACGATGTATCCCCACGGCTGTGTATGTAAATTAACTTTCTGCCAATACCCCTCTTAGTAGGAAACATATTACCCCTTCCACACTGCAGTTGCACCCTAGTTTTATTTGGTTTGTTCTTTATATGCATTCCATTTTATTTTTTGACCTAGTTTTCTGAAATGTTTTAATGTATTCAGGAACACACAGCCATACGTGAACGAATATTCTTGAAATATCGAACGATATATTATAATGAATTTCTCCACAGTAGGGGAACTTCAGTTCTTCGTGGTGAGTGATTGGAACATATGGTTGCCAGCGTCACAGTCTTTTTATTGTTATGATCAAATTACCTCGTAAACAGATCGTTATGTCGACATAATCATAAAGTTTTTACTGCTTTAAAAAATTCGATCAAACTTTTTTACCAAACGTTTCTATATTCACTACAGGTTATATACACTATTCGATTATTCTACTACATTTAGATTTAAAAGGTTTGTATTAACTCCTGTTTTTAGTTAGATAATAAGTTAATTTTCAGCGTGAGATGTAAAAAGTATTTTCGAACTACTTCAGTTTTTTATACCTTTGCAAAGTAATTAATAATTCGCCTGATGTATAATAAGGATTGTTCTCTAGACCAATTAAAACTTTAATGTTCTGCAATGATTCATAATTAAAGTTTAGGAGTTTAATTTTTTTACTATTTATGTTGATTCCCAATTCACACAGAAATGGCTCTGAACGTGCCAGTTTTCATTTTTCTTAGTTATAACCTTAAATCTTGAATATTGTATTGACAAAAACAAAAAATAAAATCAGTATGTTTTGTTATATATTTCGTTCTTTACCTTCTAATGCTATAATATGGCTATTACCACTCAAATAAACTACACCAATATTTGAAAATATTTCAAATATAGCTAGTAAATAGTTAATTTTTTTATTTCCAGATGAGTGTTCTGTATATGAGAAAGAACTGAGGTAGTTACAATTTACACAAAAGAAAATATTGAATTTTGAGCAAAGACATTCATTTTAGACAGCCTCCATTTCAAAGGACAGTGCCCTTTTTATTTTATAGCTTAGCTACTTCGAATATCGCTTACATAGTTTTTATTAGAGACGCTTACTGGTAGTCGTAACCCAGAATATCTAAGCTACTAGCTATTCGTTTGAACTTTTAAATATGGAATGACTGACTAATATCATTTTAAAATCGGTTTTACATTAAGTTTGATCATATTCGAATATGCAACTTTTGTGAAGGATTAAAGCGAAGTGGCATAAGACAACGGTATTAGTTTACGCAGGGAATTAGTCATAATGAATAGCGCTAACAATTGCGTTTATGTGAATCGTTAAACTTTAGTATCTGAACGGAACGAAAGGTATGAATTTTACCAGGATTGGGCGAAATAATT
Source organism: Limulus polyphemus (assembly GCF_000517525.1). NCBI lineage: Eukaryota > Metazoa > Arthropoda > Merostomata > Xiphosura > Limulidae > Limulus > Limulus polyphemus. The sequence goes on along the minus strand of NW_013665965.1, from coordinate 314,210 downwards.
AGAAATCTATCCCGAGAGAGTATGGGCCACATAGGATAAAGTGGCAAATATAAAAAAAGAATGGTTTTGAGTTTTTATTTGACTTTTGTTGAACCTGAAATATCAGTTAAGCATAGTTTTAAGATCAGTTTGCGTTGTTATCTCTTTATTGAAAAGCTAAATTGCCTTTACCATTTAAAAAAATATATATACTGATAAACCATTTTGCTGTGCACTAGGGAATTCTTTACCGAAATAGGCATTGTTTACTTTATCGTGTCTTGGTTGTTTAAGTTGTCCCCACCCCATCAGTGGGTCAGCGGTAAGTTAATGCTAAAATATGGGGTTCGATTTTCCTCTGTGGACAGAGTGAAAATACTGTGAATAGTTTTACACTAAAATAAACAAACAAAAATTGTTTAAAAAATGATGTATAAGTGACGTAAATAAGTAACTCTTCCGGCTGTACCTAGTTATAAAAGTTCTATATAAATGACGTAAATAACTAACTTTTCCGGCTGTACCTAGTTATAAAAGTTCTATATAAGTGAAGTAAATAACTAACTCTTCCGGCTGTACCTAGTTATAAAAGTTCTATATAAATGACGTAAATAACTAACTTTTCCGGCTGTACCTAGTTATAAAAGTTCTATATAAATGACGTAAATAACTAACTTTTCCGGCTGTACCTAGTTATAAAAGTTCTATATAAGTGACGTAAATAACTAACTGTTACAGCTGTGCCTAGTTATAAAAGTTCTATATAAGTAACGTAAATAACTAACTCTTCCGGCTATACCTAGTTATAGAAGTTCTATCTTTTGTAAATAACGTTTTATTTTTATGTTATTTGAAAATAAAGTCCAAACGTTAAAAATATTTAAATAAATAAGAAACATTTACCAAAGTATAATTCATCAAACCACAATACTAAGTTAATGATAAAAATACCTATGTAAACAACTACATTTTTGCTTAAAGTTCACAAGTAAAGAATATTCAGAGTGAATTCTTAGATTTGCAAATTTTGGATAGTAGATAGTTCAAAGTTATCTCACAAATATATTCCTCTGAGTGCACAGCATCAACTTCTGTTTTCAGCATTTTCACTAAAATAATATTTATTAGTATTATTGAAACTAGAACATGGATAAAATCTTTTTCTCTTTGCATATTGCAGCAAAGCAAACGAAAATAACTAACTTAATTTTACGAGAACCACACAGAACAAAAAAGTTAAACAAACTGTGAACGGTGCGGACAAAACTTGGAATACATTACTTATGTTCGTTTTGTGGTTAAAAATATATCGGCATCGTAGTAAAATAATAATTATTATCTTCTTTTTTGTTGTTCAGCAGAAAGCTAGTATACAAATGGACTATGCGTCCTGTGTCCATCACGGGTATCATTATATGCCGTCAGACTTCCATCACGGGTATCATTATATGCCGTCAGACTTCCATCACGGGTATCATTATATGCCGTCAGACTTCCATCACGGGTATCATTACATGCCGTCAAACTTCCATCACGGGTATCATTATATGCCGTCAGACTTCCATCACGGGTATCATTATATGCCGTCAGACCTCCATCACGGGTATCATTATATGCCGTCAGGCCTCCATCACGGGTATCATTACATGCCGTCAGACTTCCATCACAGGTATCATTATATGCCCTCAGACTTCCATCACGGGTATCATTAAATGCCGTCAAACTTCCACCACGGGTATCATTACATGCCGTCAAACTTCCATCACGGGTATCATTACATGCCGTCAGACTTCCATCACGAGTATCATTATATGCCCTCAGACTGAACCATCAGGGGGTGTAGTGAAGGAAACTGACTCTGAACACTTAAGTAAATTCGTATCGAACATGTCAATAATAAACTTGTTTTGATTATTACCACTTACTAGTATAATCACTATACACTGAGTTCTATCTTACGGTGTTTGCAATCTACAAGTTACAATGAGTATGTCGACTGTGGAGCAAACCAAAATATTGTTTGTTAGAAAAAAAAGTGACATGAGCGAATTCTAGCGGATCCACGAAGAAACTCAGAGTACATGTGGTTTAAGAACCTGCTTACGTGTTTTAAACATAAAAATTACTGCAATCGTAGAGACCGTTTCAAATCTGTTTGCTGATCCCCCGTTAATAATTTGTGAATTAATTTATATACGCACATACGCTCATATTCAATTAGAATGTCAGTGAGATGTTTAGTGAAGGTGTATGAAGTAACTGTTTTGAAGTCCAATATATATATATATATATATCAGGTGACTCGAGTAAGCTTGAGGAGTTATAACGTTACAATCGAAGGTTTGATCCCTGCAATAAGCACAGTATCAATAGCCCTTTATACAGCTTTGTTTTAACAGCAAAATATCATTTGTTAAAACTAAGTAATCTACAACAATCGACTATTTCTATTGCTACTAAGTAACTTGTCTACTAATATATTCTACATTTGATGTGATAAATTAATATTTATTATATCATAATTTAAATATAAACCGTTTTTTTTTCTAGAATTATTCATTGTATTTCTCATCTTTGGTCAACGTTTAAGGATTAAATCTGATCGTTTTATTTTTCATCTTAAGTTTCAATAAATAGACTCTTGATTTTATGCTGTATTGTTTATTGTATTGTATTGTTTATGCTGTATAAAAAATTGGGACGTGATTTTTTTGTTTTTCGGTTAGAGGAGAA
>NW_013665965.1:309788-310702 GCF_000517525.1 Limulus polyphemus | reverse complement strand
CATACAACTGCCGAACTCTTCGCCAGAACATGTAGGTAAGTCAGTTACACGCTGTATATCCAAGACCATACAACTGCCTCTCTCTTCGCCAGAACATGTAGGTAAGTCAGTTACACGCTGTATATCCAAGACCATACAACTGCCGAACTCTTCGCCAGAACATGTAGGTAAGTCAGTTACACGCTGTATATCCAAGACCATACAACTGCCGAACTCTTCGCCAGAACATGTAGGTAAGTCAGTTGCACGCTGTACATCCAACACCATACAACTGCCGAACTCTTCGCCAGAACATGTAGGTAAGTCAGTTGCACGCTGTATATCCAACACCATACAACTGCCGAAACGAAACCAATTATTCCCAACGTGCATGAGCCTATTATATCGTTAGAGTGGAATTACGTTAAGACTGTCAGCAAAGAGCATTTAGGGATAGGATTGCACTGTTTTTGATTCAGAAGCTCCTGCAAAAGGCCCTTAAATATTTTATGTATATCTGTTTACCGTAAAATTTTACTTAAAGGTTCATTATTTTAAGAACCTAGATATTTTATTCTTATAATACAAGCAAAAACCTTAATCTGAAACATCTGATAAGCACAAAACAGCAAAAAAACGATCTTAGTACTTGAGAAGAAAGCAATGTTTTATGGGATATATACGACGAGTAGATAATTAAAACACAGATGATGAGGTTTATCTCTTCCTTACATTTACTGTAATTTTTTCATATTCGATATTTATCAACATATCTGTGCCTATGTAAAATCCCTGTTAAAAGACGAGGTTTCCAATACTAATTAAAACACCCATCTGCAAAATTTGCGAACACCTTTTACATAATTATAGTACTTTGGCACGGAGAGGACAAAAATGGCTGTCAAGAGGAGCATCGAAATGGATCCCAGATTAAC
>NW_013665965.1:307762-308876 GCF_000517525.1 Limulus polyphemus | reverse complement strand
AGGTGCATGTAAAGCATAGAGTGGTCAACTTTTGAAGACCATAGATAGGCTTAAAGAAATTGTTTTTAATTGTGTACCAGTTTAACGTTGAATATTATTTATGATTTTAACCTTTTACATAGTTTACGTTCAATAGAGGCAAATCAAATAGAAAATCTACATACAAATTTAACAAGCGTACCTATTCTGTCCATCTAAAATTAATGTAAATTATTTTTAAATATTGAATTGGAATAAGTCTCGTCGTACATTTAATTTTACAGTTAAAAGCTCACTGTCGTTTGATAACGTATATGTTTAAAAAAACCTAACCGTAAATTAAAATTACATTTGAAAAAATAATTATATATTTTCTATTTACATATTAAAGTTGGTGTAAGAGTTTTAGTAAATGCTTGTTTTTAGAGTAGCATTAATAATATTTATGTTGAGTCGCAAAATAATGTTATGTACTGTTTTTTTTTTGTTTCTTTGCAAACTCAAGTGACTCAGACTCCTTGTAAGTTCATTATTTTTTTAGACAAAAAAACAAGTAATCGAAATTTAAGGAATTTGTTTGTAGTAATTAGCTACTAGAAAATTCTATCACAATTTCAACTAAGCTAACATTGTCAAAATTCTACGTTAATAATATCAGTTAGTCAAAACTTTCACCACATTACTAAAAGATGGGATAATTAACAAAATTCATTTTACAAAACAAAAGAAAAAAAGTTTATACTATGAAGAACATACTACAGCCAAACAGCACCTTAGAGGAAAAAGTCCCCTAATATAATATTTCAACGTCTCACTTATCACATCATAAAATGCATATTCACGATAGTGAATAAATTTGCATTATTAAAACTTTTTAAAAAACTAATCGCATCATTAACATATCCTTTGAAGGTTTCACTTGGGGTGTGTGAAACTTTAGCCTACATTACGAAGCGACAACTAATTGTACGTCAGTTTACTTACTTAAGGACTTAAGTTTCATCTTGTTTACTGTAAAATCTTAAAGGGTAACTAATGCTTTTTTAACAGTAATTATTCAGGAAACTTTGTCTTAGGTTTCAGCCAGCATAAACTGTTGATATCAATGTACAAATTTCAGTACGTCTTGAAGACA